>NW_017535841.1:479888-505217 GCF_001853355.1 Bactrocera latifrons | reverse complement strand
TCTCTTGTCTGCTTGGGGTTTTAATTCTAAGAGCAGGTCTCCTTTGAGCGTTTTCCTAATATGCCTTACGTTTGTGCCCAGTTCCTCAAGGCCACTATCGCACTTAATTTTCTTGAGAATGTCCGCATATGATCCTYCGTCCTTTTTGGTTATAATAATGGCATCTGGTTTCGTACGAATTCTTTTTTCAACCGGCTTTCTCTTTTTTACCACGTCCACCCATTTCTCGGATGYGGGCTTATCGAGAGAACTGTCTTTCGGTACAATCTTAATGATCTCACTATATGACACCTGCGCTTTGTCGTTTGTGTTTTTTGGTTGGTGGTAAGTAACCTGATAATTCTCGTACCCTYTTTGRCGTATGCTTTYCTCTGGGGATAGGAGATACTTGCGACGCTTTCCCTACCATAGCTCTTTTTAGCGGATTCTCTGGATTTTCAGCCTTGTTATGCAGGCTTCTTATGCAGCTTACAAGGTCTCGCATAGCTTGATTAATATGCCTCTGCCCAGACATCATAGTTTTGAGCTCCTTGATTTTTGTGCCCAGTTTGCAAAAAATATTATCACCGTTCTGCATTTGCTCATCTTTTCCGCACTTGTTTTGTTGGTCGGCGTTTTCACAACTTTCTATCGGTCCAGCAGCGGTGGTCTCMTCATTTTTGCCTTTTGTAGGCGTTCTCATTATCTTTGAATTCCTCCGAAAAGGATTTTATGGTGTACTTCCCAAACTATTTTCAGAGGCCATATCTCTGCCAGAAAATAGTTGGGAACACCTGTCAGTGGGTMTGTTCAGTCCTTTGACCTAAAACCTTAATTGCTTTTTTCTTTAATGACTGGCAATGCCGTAACCAAAGGCAAAAGCGAAGAAGGGGAAACAAAAAAGGAGAAGCAGCTGATCGAACAAAACAAAACGGCAGATTAATATTAAGTGCACGTTTTGTTTCGCTGTTATCTGGGGAAAATCTATTTTAAGTACTTTTGTCTAAATTTACCACGAGAAGGGGAAAGTAAGTAAACAAAATAAAATTTTTATTTCAAATGAGATTTTACTTATCTATTTGCTAGGTTCAATATCCAAAATGAAAGGTCCAGTCTCCCGGTAAGTCGATACCTAAACTATGGCACTTTTACTAATTATAATTATGTGTTTTCGCAAAAAATTCAGGGACTAAAAAGAAACCCGTCTACTCACTTCAAACACAAAACTTCATATAATACTACATACTATGTGTATATTAGTCTGTATGTATATAGAAAATTGTTTATGATGCATGGTATGGAGTGATATGATATTGTTGTATATTTGATTTGTTGAGTGCATGCGTATTGCAAATATGTAAATGCATACGTATTTCATATAACTATAAGCGTGTTGTATATAAATACTWAGATTCATTTATTTACATATGTATATGTGTTTAATTGTGTATGTATGCATGTGAAATATATATGAACATAGATATTTATGTTTAGTAGACTGTAGGTGTGTTTTAAAAAGTATTACAAGGATAAGTTGAAAACTAAATATTCTGCTACGCAATCTTAGCGGCAACGGACACGGTCGGATATACTATCAATTTGTGTATTAATGAAATTGTGCATTTGAAGAAACACAAATATCAAACGTTTTATGTCATCACTTTTGATTAAAATGATTTTGTGGAGAACATCATTTACTTTTATGAGTTGAATTTTCCTCTGTAATATGGAGATTCCATGATCACAATCAAGTTTATCTGATTTCATTCGGTCATTTGTTATGTCATTCCGCAATAGTGTTGGACGTGTGCAACTCCATTTTGGACAAATCTGCCTGAGCATCAAGAATTTTGTTTCAGTTTATACGTTGACGTTGCTGTACCTCGACTCACAGCCGCTGAAGATTTCTTTAGATGGCAATGGGATCACTGCGTTTAGTCTCTGCTAAAACGGCTTATGCGATCAGTCTACTATGCGGGAATACACCCGCCTTACAATTATGTTTGTTTTAATTTGCCTGTACCTTGAACAATACTTTCTTATATAGTGCCTTTTTATTAATACAGGGCTTTTTAATGTATTAATGGCGATTTTAAAGCCAGGGTGGGAAATGAAAGTATCTTTGGCACCAGAGTCGGTAAATTTAGCCTCCACGACGATACATCCCCAAATGGGTTGAGGCTGATCGCCTTCGCCGGAGCCCGAAATATGGTTATTTGTAGTACTAGATCCCAGCATAAGAAGATACATCACGCTACCTGGCTGTCTCCGGATCGAAAAACCACCAACCAGATCGATCATGTTGTGATAGACGGAAGACACGTCTCCAGTGTTTTAGATGTGCGTGCGCTCCGAAGTCCTAACATCGACTCGGACCACTATCTTGTTCCAGGCAAGATTCGCACGCGCCTCTATGTAGCAAAAAACGAACTTCAACAAACACAAGGAAGTTTCGACGTCGAGAAGCTGTAATCACAACAGATAACCGAACGATTTTCTACTGGACTTGCACTCGTCAAGAACTCGGTATGAGGGAACTGTGGCCGTTGTTTTAAACTCGTAATGTACAGCTGCAAACGAAACAATTGGTTTTCTGAGACAATAAAGGAACAGCCCGTAGAATGAGAATTGCCTTGTTACAGTGGAGAGAAAATGGGATACATACCGAGAGTTGAAGAGGAAAGCGAGATGTATTTGTAGACAGAAACAAAGAGAGGCCGAAATACGTGAGTATTAAGAGCTTGGCAAGCTGGCTAACAGAGGTAATGCTCAAGAATTCTACGAAAAAATGCGGCGACTAACAGAAGGTTTCAAGACCGGAGCACCATCTTGAAGAAACCCCAAAGGTGATCTAGCGACTGATGGSCAGAACATACTTAATTTATGGAGGGAACACTTCTCCAGCCTGCTCAATCCTTCCTTAAACGACTATGTAGCGAACGTTCCATTGCTCGACCATGAATAAGTCTGAATAGCAGTTACACGTCTAAAGAACAACAAAGCGGCGGGGCCGAGGAACTGCCGGCGGATAAGATCTGATATAGTGCATGCATCAGCTTCTTTGTAATATATGATCGAGCGAAAACATGCCCAACGATTGGAATTTAAGTTGGCTCTGTCCAATCCACAAAGAGCGAAACCCACAATCTGCGCCAACTACCATGGGACAAGGGACTGAAAGTATTCGACGCAGTACCCGCCGGGGGAAGCAAAGGAAGACGAAGACCTATCTACAATTGGCGGCACCTTGCGAAAAAAGAAATGACTGYCGCGCTGTTGTTAATTAGGCTATAACCGCATAATGGGTTTCTACACCAGTAAAGAAGAAAAATAAGTATTAAAGCTTTGTTGATACTAAATAAGTAAGCATGTTCAATGATATTTGAACCATGCTCATGGTCTTTTTTAATACCAAAATGAATTTGTTGCTCCTGGACAAACTGATATCAGTAATGCACCCGCCTGCATGTGACTCAGAAATATTTTACGGAGGTTATGTTGAATGCCCGTCCTTCCGGGACATGTTTACAGCCGTTTACATCAACCATCCGAAACTATCAATAGCACAAAAATTGTATCACCTCAGGCACAAAACCAAAGGTCAATCAGGCGTAATACTAAAATAGTTCTCTTTTAATGAAGTTTAAAAGTTAATTATCGAAAGAGCAGCAGCTGTTATACTCTTATAGAAGATGGTACCATCTCTGTTAAGTTCGCATGAAAGGGAGTCGCTTTTCTGAAACCTCGTTTGGTATCGAACAGCTTGGAGAGGTCTACCCGATCCTGATGGAGATTTTAGTGTTGCACAAGGTCAGTTTACACAGCCGTATTAGTTTTGCAGGGATATTAAATTCAGACATCGAGTCATAAAGGCAGCTCCTTTTCATACTGTCAAAAGTAGCTTTGAAATCGACAAAGAGGTGGACTTATCCCACGGTAGATGGCGCAGATTATGGGGTCTCTTTTTTGTGAATTGGACAGAGCGCATATATATTCCAATCGTCGGGTATGTTTTCTTCCGACCATACTCTCCAAAGGAGCTGACACATGCTCCTTTTCACTTCTTCGCTGCCTTATTTGAATAGCTCGCCCCGCAGACGGGTAGTTGCTATTCGTATTTCTTCATGGTCRGGAAATGGAACGTCTGCTCCATTGTCATCGGTTAAGAAATCCGGTTCACCATCTTCTGCTGTTATGCTTTCACTACCATTCAACAGGTTGGAGTCTTGTTCTCGCTATAATTGTAGTATGCTCTGGGCATCAGTTATATGAGTACCTCTTGGGGTTTTACAAGAGTATGCTCCGGTTTTGAAACCTTCTCTTAGTCGTTGCATGTTTTCATAGAATTTTCGAGCGTTAGCTCTTTGGCCAGCTTGCTAAACTCACGATTTTCGACCTCTCTCTTTTTTTTATCTGCAAATGCGTCTCGTTTCCCTCTTCATCTTTCGATTCCTATCCCATTCCGCACGTGTTGTAGTCGATTGTAACGTTAGTAGGCAGTCTGTTTTATCTCTACTGCGACACTACAATTCTCATTCTGCCGGCTGTTCCTTTCCCATTTCAGAAAACCAATAGTTTCGTTTACAGTTGTACATTACGAGCTTTAAATACCGACCCACAGTTCCCTTATACTGATTTGATGATGAGTGCTCTCAAGGAGCAGGAGTGCAAGTCGAGTAGAAAATCGTTCGGCAGTCTGGTGTGATTGCATTTTCTCGACACCAAACCATCCATGTGTTTATGGACATGTCTTTTTACTACACAGAGTCGTGTCATGGCTCCAACAACACAACATGGCTCTAAAACACTGGAGACGTGTCTTCCATTTATCACATTATGATCGATTTTCGATCTGAAGACAGCCAGTTACCTTAATAAATTTTCCTATGCTTAAATTTAGTACTGCAGGAGGCCACATTTTGGTCCCCGGTGAAGTCGATAGGCCTTATACCACTTGGGGCTGAATTTACCAACAAGTGTGCCAAAGATACTTTCCTTTCCCACCCTAGCATTAAAGTCGCCAAGCATGATTTTGACATCGTGGCAGGGATCGTCTCTTATAGGTGCGCTTCAAGAGCTCATAGTAGACATCTTTGATCATATCGTTCTTCTCTTTCATCAGGGTTGAAAATCTTCGCTTTAATGCGGATTGTTGATAGACGTTCATCGGGGTGAATGCCAGCACTCGGCGACGGAGTTTGTCTCACAAAATGGCGTTGGCAAATCGTTAGAACTCAAAGGAATTCGTAGAATCAAGCATTCGGCTCCGATAGCTGCGTCGCGATCAGTTGGGTTCCATTGCACAGTTTCGGCGCATGAAGATTGCGAAACATAATAATGACAGACCCAACTTTGAGACGCAAATGATGCGGCGGCATACCAAGCCTCTTCAAAGAATTTAGAAATTACACTATATAATTCACTATATTCTATACTAATATGCACTATATAATTCTTAGCGAATACGATGTGAAATGCTTTCGGCAATGTAATTTTTGTTCGTATCCCACAATTGACGCAGATTTGAAGGCTGATATGTTGAAATGATCATCGCGAAAAGTGTGCGAAATTCAGTTTCATGAGAAGTAGCTATCGCATCGTCCATCGTTTGATTCCAGCGATTACCAGTTTTCAGCAATTGTAATTGCTGGCATTCTTTTCAAAAAGTTGCACACACTGTACCATTCACARTACGCAACGACTGAAATGAAGTTGAACCGCGCACATTAGTCAATAATACCCGAAGGTAGAAGCAATCATCGTTTTTCGGGTGGATTGTGTAATTTCATCCTAATGCATTAGTTGAGAACACAACTGAATATCCATATACTGGTTGGCCCTGTTTTCTGTGCAAAAATTAAAATAATAATTAAATATGTGAAGAAATTAATACAGAATGTTTGTAGAGTAAAAGATGTTATTAAACTAGAAAATGAACGCAGTTCCACTAAGAAATTTTTGTATAACGAATAAATTGAAAATTACCAAAATATATGAATAATAATAATCGTAATATAGAATATTTTGCTACTAATTCGAATAATTTTCCATTTTATTCTAATCAAGAGGATTATCTAAAAAACTATCCATATTGTAATCGAAATATGTATCCTAAAAATAAGCAATTTTTCAATCAATACAACGAATATAGCAATCGACAATCTAATTTACAAAACAATAATTTCCTAGAAGTTATGCATACTTCTTTAATTTTGCAAACATTTATACCAATAAAAACTTAAATAATTCAAAGATTCATGGCTCAAACCAGTCTCGAATAAAACGATTCGGTTATCTTGAACCACTGGAAAAAATGCAAAAAATTTTTTACTTGACAGCCTCGGAAGATTCCCCACAATTGAATTCAAATTAAATAAAGAGGAAAATTATGACTGAACGCGGTTCTGATTAAAAAAAAAAAGTCGTTCAAAAATTTTTTAATAGTTATGAAGATTTACTTGGTTATATCAACTCAAGCTACTTAAAGCTAAAGTCGACGAAGAAATTTGATACATATGAACCGGATTCGTTATGATATTCTCAATAATTAATCAAATAGTAAAAATGCTTATAATTGTCTTCAAGAATTAAATGTAAACGAAAATCATAATACTAGATATTGAATTATGACTTGAGTATCTAAACTTGGAGGAATTAAATAAATTAGAAAACTGTTTAACTGTGTTTCATAAAGAAAGGGATAAGCTCTCCTTTACTCATAAAATAAAACGTAGAATCAAAACTCATCTCATCTATGTAAAATCCTGTTGGTATCATGAAATCCATAAATTGGAAGTAAACAAGCAAATAAAAAAATGCTCGAAAATCAAATTATTTCACACAGTGATTGCCCATATTCAACACTAATTTGGGTTGAACCACAAAAAGTCAGATGCTTCAGGTAAAGAGGAATGGGGAATTATTGTTAATTTTCGTAAACTTACTACGATTACTATCGACGATATGTCTCCTATTCCAAACATGGCTGAAGTTCTCGAAAAACTAGATAGGTTTATTTTTCAACAATAGATTTAGCTCAAGGCTTTCATCASATAGAAATGGATTTGGCAGATAGAAAAAACCCCTCTTCTATTCAAGAGGACAATTTGAATTTTTAATAATGCCATTTGGGCTTAAAATGGACCAGCCACTTTCCAAAGGATGACGAATACAGTTTTGGATGGATTAATAGGAAAGGATTGCATGGTTTACTTAGACGACATTGTAGTATTCAGCACGTTACTACAAGGTACGTTCCAAACAGGACTTTTTGAATCTAGCGCCCCCTGGTGGCGCCATCTATATGTTGACTGGTGCATTAGAATCTCTTATCTTTACCGATTATCCAGTAACCGAACATTTGTGCTTACGAAAGGTGTGTGCACCAAAAATTGCCCAGAATCCGTCTCATTGATCAACGCTTGTGACCGATTATTTGACCAAAAACCACATTTCAACCATTAACTACGCCCCGCATTCACCTGATATGGCACGGGGGGACTTCTTCCTTTTCGGAGAAATGCATTTGGTCATGAAAGGAAAGCGTTATGCAGACCTAGAGGCCATTCAAAAGCCTTGCATCGGCATATTGGCGGCCATACCGGCCAACGAGGTAAAATACTCGTTTGATATGCTTTTGGACCGTGCAAAAAGCTATATTGAAGCAGAAGGAAACTATTTTGGATAAAATAAATTGATTTTGCCGAAAAACCATTTGTTCTGTGTTTTTTATAAGTCCTGTTTACTTTGGAACCCATCTTGTACAGACATATATAAAATCTCTACACAGAGTTTTTCGTAGAATAAGCGAAGGAAGTCTAAAAATTCCGATGGAAAAAAGCTAGTTTTTCGAAAGAGAAACATAATTTCTCGGTCGTATCATAACATCAGAAGGCATTAAACCCAATCATAATAAAATCAAAGCAATTTTACATTATCCCGTTCCGGAAAATAAATAAAACAATTTCTTGGTTTAGCGGAGGTTTATCGAAAATATATCCGAAATTTTTCAGAAATAACAAAACCCTTGACTAATTGTTTTAAAAAAGGCAATAAATCGCTCAGATGAGAAATTCGTGGAAGCAATAGACACTGTAAAAAGCTTAATTACAAACAATCCGATTCTGGCATACCCAAGTTATAAAAAAGATATTTACACTGACGACAAAGATGRAAAATTCGGCTAAATGAATTCGACTTTGACGTAAAATACATATCTCGTATTAAAATCAGATAGTGCCTCTTCAGTGAAGAATCTGAGTCTAATATAGATACTATTCTTTCCACTAATGAAGATGCTAGAAGCTTCATTTGATAAAAGAACGACCTCTAAATGTATTCAGAAATCAAATTAAATTAATGGAGATTAAGATTCAATCACAATGTCAAAAGTTTTTTTTTTTCAAGTAACTTTAACATTATAACATATTAAATTCCCACTTTAAAATATATCAAAGAAATAATTAATAATTAAGGTAAGGAAATATATTTTCTACGAATTTCTTAAAAATGCATTGCGTAATTTTAGTCTTACGTTTTCTACATTATAGAGCATACTTTTGACAACCTAGGGTAATTTTTTTATGCAGAAATAATTATTGAAGCCGGTAACAGAGCTTCTCCCAGAACATCTCGGCTGAAAATTATCTGATAATAAAAAACCAAGAAAAATTAGTCAAATTATAATCAAATCCTCCCCAATCGTTCTCTGATCATTTTTTTTTTYAATTTTTTGGCGGCTATTTAAAGTAAAAACTATTTTTTCCATTAAAAAATTATTTTGTGCGTGTAATGTAAAAAAAAATTTAAAACGAGAGGGGGAGGTATTCTACATGTAAAAAATGCGTATAAAGTTTAAAATAAATCGGTTAGTTAGTTTTTGAATGACAATGTACATGAACTTCGAAAAAGTAGTTTTGAGAAAATCGCGTCTAAAATGTTTAACGAAAAAGTGACGCAAAAAATTGCTCTATATTGTCAAAAGTGTGCTCAATAATGTACAAAAGGTACGAATAAAATTGCTCAATCTATATTTAAGAAACTAATTCGGGAAAAAAGTATTTTTTCCCCATGAAAACCCTACCACTCCTTAAGATTGCAACGATAGAAGAAGTTAAGCTTTTGAATTGGTTAGAAACCAAACAAGCATTGTTAAATATCTTTAGTTGAATGGGTCCTCTAAAAAACTAAAAATTTGGCCAAGATCTGGGATTAAATAATGTAAATATCAATCAATGGTATAATTCATTAATTGTGACMGTAGAAGTAACTACAGGTAAAACTGGTATTGGGGACATTGAAAGATTGCAGAAAAGTTGAAATGAAAAACTTAGAATAATTAACATATCAGATGATAAAAAGCTAGGTATTAAGAAAGTGAAYAAACACTTTTCACGTACAGTCATGTTATAGTGCACTTTATTATTAATGAAATTCCACATATAAGGTTTTCAAATATCTCCCTTCTGACCTTGTTGTCTTTTGAATTTCGCGGCTATGTATAAAGCGCTACAGAGTTTGTATATACTATACATTTTTGAAAGGTCTTGACATAACCTACTAAACGCCGCTATGCATGGTTAGTTCGGATATTGCGTTCAACAGTTATATACTTGTAAACATGGAGTTCACTAACGTCGAAATTTTAAAGTTTTCCTTCGTTTCGTCCTTGGAAAAGCTAACCGCGGAAGACCTGTGACGACGAACACCGATGAAATGATGGAAAAATCGAGTTAGACCGGCTGGCAACTCGTGACATCGCCCAAAAGATGGGAGTTAGTCACCAAGCCATTTTAAAGCATCTGCAGAAGGCTGGATACACAATGAAGCTTGATGTTTGGATGCCGCATGATTACAAGCAAAAAACCTTCTGGACCGAATCAACGATATGCTGTTGAAACGGAATGAACTCGACCCGAGCGGATTTTGATTGTCGACGAAAAATTGATCACATACAATAATATCAAGCGAATACGGTCGTGGTGGAAGGCTGGTGAATCGTCCGAAAAAATGACCAAGGCGGGATTGACGGCCAGGAAGGTTTTTCTGTGTGTTTGGTGGGATTGGAAGGAAATCATCCTCTATGAGTTACTCCCATATGACCAGACGCTTAATTCTACCATCTACTGCGAACAACTGGACCGCTTGAAGCAGGCGATCGGCCAGAAGCGTTCACAATTGGCAACAAAAAAGTCAGGATCCTCAAATGATTAAAGATCGAAGAATACATAATTTAATAAAAAAGCCGTTATGAAAAAAATAATGATACAAACTTTCTAAATGCAGAAGTATCGATGAAGATACTAGACAAGATGAGTAAACGGTACAAAAAATTTAGTCTTATTAAAACTGAAGATGAGAAAGAACATCACATTTATAAATTTAAAAACCAACATGTAAGAAAATATAAAAACCAATTTAAAGAAAAAAAAGATAGCTAAAACTAAATATATGAATTGAATACTTGTACTTTATCACTGTTTTCTATACATCATATTAATTTTTTTTACTCATTGTAACATGCTGGCCTCATCTTTATATAATGTTAAACTATTATTTAAGCATTCTTACTTGTATGAAAAATGAAGACATTGCAGCATTAAACAGTCCTGTACAGCGGTGCTGTTTAATCTAAGCGTTCTTCTGAAAATCATTAGAAGTTGCCACCTTATCCATTAACCATGCGTTTTTTAAGTCGTCTTTAAGTGTTTATCAAAAATAATTTCCAAAATATAATAGGATCAAACATGTTTGTTTATTTTAATCAACTAAAAAATATTTCTTATAAAATATAAAATAAAAAATTTTACTTGTATTTTTATATTTTAAATAATTGTATTTAATAAATTTACTCCACAATTGTGAACTATTATAAAATATATAATAATAAAACTAAGAATTTATATTTTTTCATATCATTGTTTTAAGGGGATATATTCTTGAGGTTTATAACAATCACTTTCAACTCCCGGAACTAGGTCCAATAGGAGCAAATGGTTTGGCTAATCCGCGCGATTTTCTAACTCCTGTTGCATTGTTTGAAGATAATGATGAAGGTTTGTAAAAGAGCTCTTATCGTTTGGATTCATTTATTATAAAAATAAGTTCCATCTGCAATTGAACTTCGAGTTTATAAACTGCTTCCATTTAATAATTAATTAATAATATACATATACTATATAAATCTTTATAATTAATCAATTAAATTTCATCAAGACACACATAACTTGTTTCATAAATAGAACATAATTTCTTCCTAATACTTCTAGCATTATATGGTATAATACAATATATTCGTCTACTGTTTTTAGAACTGCAAGAAATAGGTTCTCACTACACACATCCTCTTTGCTGAAATTACAAATACGAAACATGTTAGGAGCATCGGCACAACGACAAACACAATCAGAAAATTGTTTTCAATGACTGTAGAATATGTCAGACCAAAACTTATGTTTATTTTCTTGCAATGACATGTAAAAATATAATTGCAACCTTGTTTAAGCTGTCATTTTACATAAAGACATATTATCAAAATAGCCATTCTCAATAAATTGATAATAAATTCTCAAAAAATTTATAATAAATAAATCAGCCGTTCATATATCACTAGATTGCAATGGGTTCTTTCTTTACCTCGCAATCTTGCAAGAGCAAGAGAATCCCTATATTAAGTTTATTTCAAAAGGCCAAAGAACATAACTTAACCTCTACCAGTATTACTGGCCGACAAGAGAATATATCACCTTTTCTGTAATCCATAGATGCCGCTGCTGCCTTAGAACTATTGTAACACCTAAAATTAATCGATACAGATATAGAGTTATATACTTACATATATATAAATGTATATATATAAATGATCATGAGCCAGGCGCTTAGTATTATAGGTGGGCATAATCGGACAACTTCCACGCGGAAAAATGAGGTCAATGGAGAATATAATTTTTTATCTTTTACCCGATATCTTTTTGAAACTCCGTTAGCATCTTTCTTTGTTAATGATATTTCATACTACTAAAACTGGATAACATATAATCAATATATTCTTTAGCCCTCATATATGTACTTAATACAAGAACTAAAATTTCCGGCTGGTTTTATATCGCATAAAGCTAGTGTGTTAGAAATCATATCACAATTAAGTGAATGTATATATGAAATACTATAGTTTAATGTGGAGAAAGTATGAAATAAGTCTGCGAATTATTCAAGCCCGTAATAATTTTGTTACTCTAGCAGATTTTCTGCCCTATATGTCCCTGAACTCGTGAATTATCTTATCTCTCAATACTCACGATACAATGATTTCCGACTTTCCACCTGACTCTAACTCGATTATCGTGGTCCTCACATATTATATGTTATTGAACTGAAGTCAATAAGATTTTTAGACCTTAATGGAAACCTTAATGTCTTTTTCGGGGTTATAAAATGTCCTGTTAACCCCGAACTTAGCAGCTCTAGAATGGAAATCATGTTTTGTGTTAAGAAAGTTGTAAAAGTTATTTGAGAACTCGTGTATAAATTTAACAACCCTGGCGTAGGTCAATGAGTGTCAAGAAGTGTGGCCGCAAGCCGATTTTCACCTTGCGCTGTGGCGTGCCGCGCCACCGGGCACGGTTCGTCCTACAGATATGATCACATATATCATTTATTCATAGACAATTTCACGATTTTAGGCGAATTTCCGAAATTTCAAGGAAGGAGTTGGGGTTAAAGATGCAATCCGATTTCAAAACAAAAAGTTGCATTGGAATCAGGAAGTACTAAGGCAACGTTTCCGCACTATTAGAAATCCCGAATCGAAAAAAGTCGGGAATCGACCCACCCTATTGGTTATGTCACTTTATGTTTCCTTTAAAGACGTTTTGTGTTTCCCGGATTTGAACTTTTCTCTTCATCTTGATCATAACGCTATATCTATCTATAAGTTTTTGGTGATACGTCAACTGTGAACAGATCTATTATACTTTGTAGAAACATGTTTCAAGAATGTAAAAATTACAATTTCGCTTTGCTGTGGAAATTACTTAACACTAGTATGATAAAATAAAAGTTATATTGCCGTCGAAGAAAAGTTAGAACAGTTTAAATACACGATTTCTGACATGTTTTTAGAAGTAGAGAGGTATTAATAAATTTTAGTACTAGACAAATAAATGCCAATTATTTTAACTCATGTATTCAAATAAAATTTTTGTCTAGATTTCCAGATTATCTGCAAATATCAAGGAAAGCTTTTTTCTGCCAAACAATCACATTCACCATTTGATGTTGTAGCTTGGCATGGAAATTATGTCCCCTTCAAGTATGATTTGTCAAAATTTATGGTCATAAATTCAGTCAGCTTCGACCATTGCGATCCTAGCATCTTTACGGTTCTCACTTGCCCAAGCTTTCGTCCAGGCACTGCTATTGCGGACTTTGTAATATTTCCACCAAGATGGGCTGTACAAGAACATACTTTCCGGCCGCCATATTATCACAGTAAGTTAATGACACTATGTAAAAGTAATTAAATGAGAATAGAGATATTCAGGGTTGGTGGAATCAAAGACAGATGTGCTTAGTTGTGAGAATTGCAAACCAATTCTTGCTTTCAATGGTCTGATTAATATGAAAAAATTTGAAAACGGATAGATTTTGAAGTAGTTGTATTAAATTTTATGGGTTTTACCAAAAATCATACTTTTGGAACCGTTCTTTTTCGAATTAATCAGGAAAATATGCATTCCGATTCAAAGGAAATCTGGTGTTCCTCAAGGTAGTGTGTTAGGAACCATCAATTACCTAACCTTTACGTGCGTTCTGCCACACGGTGACAATATTATTACAGCTATACTACGATTTGTCTGTCAGCAAAACACAAACTGCATCAGTTACAAGATTTAAACAAAATATTGGAATAGACTGCTAAATGGCGATAAAATTAAACGAAACTAAATCAGTACATTTCGATTTCACTTAAAACAATATTACAAGTAGATACATACATATATGCCACAGTTTATTAGTGGCGGCATATCACAATACTGCGAAATACCCAGGCGCCATGCCATGCCTGTTCACAAAACTTATATGGAATGTACATGTCTAAAAGAAAAATTAAAGATTAGAAACTTTGCTCTATCCACATATAACGAAATTCTTGTTTGTTGTGAAAAAGGGTGAGGTTCAAACTGTACGGACGTGTTTTTTAATTCGCTCCGTTTAATCAGATTGTGCAAAAAGTAACCAATCAATAATAATAAAATAAACAATAGTGCACGAAATAAATAGATAAAAATCCGTTCCTTAAATACCTACTTCAGCTTTGCCGAGGCAACAAAAACCACGCTTTGCAAAAAACTGTAACGGCGATGATGAGTCATCACCGGCGATCAGCTGAAATGGAAATTAAAGAAGAGTAGTCAGTAAAAGCTGTAGTATACAACAATCAGGCAACAACAAATGAGCTGACAGCAAAAACTTTACAGCACCCGAACAGCAAATTAAAACAAAACGCAAGGTGAGGTGTACCAAGCAAAAAAGGACCATCTGTTCCGACTGGTATTGACCGCTACATAAATGTAAAAAAGAAATCCAGTCCAATAAAATCAGCGGTTAATACCAAAAAATTTCAACCAGGCACGCCAAATGGTAAAAAGCCAGAAATTCTTAATGGCAACAGATTTTCCTTGCTGAGCAAGGAGCCTAATGCTGATGCAAAGGGTACACACCACAGTCGTGAATGCCAGAGCACCTCCAATATATTTGCGTAGCGTAGCTCAAATGCGCTTGTTTCCAAACTAAACAAAATATGAAATGTGTACTTGGAAAAAGTTTATACAGATGAAAAAAAAAAAAAAATTCAAACATATGTACACCGAAAAAAGTACCCTACGCAGCAAATCAAAATACAATAGTAATTGTGAGGAAAATCATACTGCAACGTGTCGGACAGTTAAAATAAGCAATTTTCTAGTACTCCAAGCGAATGCAGTAGCTTACCTTGGGATTCACCTGTATCGAAGGCTCACTTGGCGAAAACATATAGCGAGTAAAATAACTTGCATGAAATTAAACGCAGCAAATTTTAATTGGCTTTTAAACAAAAATTGTAACTTAACCTACACAGCAAAGTCCTGTTATACAACGCAATCATAAAAGCAATTTGGCATTCCAAATGAGGGGTACGACCTGTGCAACCAACTTTTATATAATACAAAGGTTCCAATCAAAAATGCTTAGAACAATCACGGGCTCACCATGGTACATGCGCTAGAAAAACATTCATAAAGATCTTGATATTCCTATGGTATAGAAAGAGATAGATTACAGCAGAAAAAGATGTATTTCTAAATTTGGCGAACAACAAGTAAGAAAGTGGCAAGTTCGGGTGCAACCGAATATTTTATACTATTACAACTTGCAGAAATCAAGAGTTGAAGGCAGGAGCGATACACTTGTGTAGGTAATAAAAGAAAGACACCTAATTGCGTGTGTATGAAGTGTACCTTATCATTGTGGCGTTAGACCTGGAAACTGTACAATTGATTTGGATCGACATCACGGTAAGGATCTCACAACTTTTGCACAATTGTCTGCAAGGTGTAGCATTTCTCACATAAACTAAAGGTAATTTTCCAAGACCCCAGGTACTTAATAAAGGAAGCAAGGGAGTGATTGACATATATTATAAGTAAATACCAAAAATCAAAATTTCAATGAATGATATTAATATATTTTTCTACCATTGAATTGCGATATTCCATCTTAAAAACACTTTATAAGAATTGAAGTTAAAGCGTATAGTTTTTTGAATGTACAATTTTATTTATACTTGTAGGAAACTGTATGTCAGAATTCATGGGATTAATCTTTGGAAAATATGAAGCAAAAAGTAACGGGTTTTTACCTGGAGGCGCTACTCTTCATTCTATTATGACACCGCACGGTCCAGATTATCAATGCTTCGAGAATGCATCTCGTGTAGGTTTAATACCTGAAAGGGTTGCTGACAAAACACAGGTAATACGATAGTAAATGACAATAAGTCTAAGTAAAATTTCACTCCTGATGAAATACTGATAAGGGGTATAAGGGGTTGGCTACTAATAACCTTCGAATTTTGTATAAAATTGTGATTGCAGGAAGCATATATAAAAAGTAKCGCCTGTAATATTTCAAAAATATAATTCGACTTGTTACTAGTTTTATTTACCTAGAGGGTCTTTGTTTCATCTAAAACTAAACGATGTATATATAGGGTTATATATAAATGATCAGGGTGACAAGTCGAGCCTGAACTCCCTTTGCCACTCCTAAAATCATGTGTAATCGAAAACATATTTATTAAGTGTCATAACTACATTAGTACCAAAAACAAACAAAAGTAAAATTAGTTAAAACAAATCACATTATGCAGGGGAAGTTTTGGCATGGTGTCACACACTAGTAGGCTTAATATATATAAATATTTCAAAAACTACTAAAGCTATATCAAACAAATTAGCTCATGATAAGAATTTTCGTCATTTTCTAAGGCACTAAATGAACATCTCGGAAGCATTAAACTTCACAGGCAAAATGCTACGTTTATAACTGACCTCACGGTAAGTCTAGTCGAGCGCAGTAAAGTCAACAAGTTATATACCCAGTTGTTATATATTGCTGATGGTATGTGAGGAACCTTAAAATCACTCATATAGCATTTTTTTTTTTGTTAATAATATGTGGTAAAAATAGATAAACCTGATTTAATATAAGATATCTAATAGGCCTGACAGACGACAGCGCTAATTTGCATTAGCGGGCTTAATTTACATTTACTTGCGCATTTCACCCATCTTAATGCAAATTTGTAATGCACAAGAATTTCGTGCATTTAGCAGAATTTAACAAAATGAGTAGGCAACACTGCTTAAATTTCATATGTCTGCACATATTTGCTATATATATATGTACATAAATGATAAATTATCATAATATCCTAAAAAACTTAATATATTACAACAATAATACTCGTATATATAAATCACACCTCTTATCATTTAAAACTTTCATACGCATCTATCCTGCAGATATTTACATATGTATGTATGAACAAATCAATTTCAAATCAAGATATTATCATTTATCATTAACATAATATGCGTGCTCTGCTCTACATGTACATACACATATGTATACATACATATGTGCGTATGACACATATAATGTATACACAAACCTACATATAAATATATCTGTATACACATGTAAATATGCCGCCCGCGAAAGCTTCCAATATTGTTCTACAAAACACAACGAAAAAAAAAAACAAAAAAAAACAAAATCGTCTTAAACAGCATCATACATACTTATATGTATAGTATATGTCTCCCGCAAAAATTACAAATACTGTTTACAAAAACAACAATCGTCTGAAATACCATCAGAAATCAATATGGCAGCCCAATTGCCGACGTCAAAATTTATATATAAATTACACAACAACAAAATTTTCTTTCATGAACGCAAACGACCTTCCTGATAATATGAGCAGGAAAAAGTGACAACCCCGTAAAAATAAGTATTRAAATATATTAGAATAAAATTGACAACATACTTTATTTGTCGATTTGCAAGTCAAGAAATGTTTCAACAAAAATATTCAATATTCCTCTGATTCATGTGTACAGTCAATGCCGGCTAAGTAGTACTACGCTTAAATGAAAATCATCTGCATCTCACGATTTGTTTTTTGAAATACCTAAAATTTTTTTTATTTTTATTTATTTATTTATAAGAGTAATAATTGTAAATAATTATTCCACTTAAGTCGGTGGCTTCAGATTTCGTAGATTATAATGGGTGAACCGACTTTCAGGACCAAACGATGCGGTGGCAGACCGGGGGATCCCCGGATAGTTGGATAATTGACTACTTCATATTGATTCAAAACGCTATCAATCGATGTATATGTTGTAGCTTCTCCTGGCAGTTTTCTTGAATGGCAAAACTGATTTCGTTGACGTGTACATTTTTCGGTGCCAATATTGCGCGTTCACTTAAATAATCGTGGCGTTGGTAGTGTTGAACAATATTCGGACATACACTTTCAATCAATTCTTCTTTCGATTGTAAAAGTGTACAAAAGTTGTTCGGCAATGTGATCAAACCGGTATCATCGATTGGTATTCTGCCTTCGCCAATGTCCAACAACTGCTTCGAAAACGCCGCTGCGGATCGATCATTTTGCAATTGGACTTGCATGTTGATGGTAAGAGTCAGCCTTTTAACATGTCTCCACAAAACGGACGATTTTAAACATGCGTTTAGTTCGTCGGCAGGAGTTGATCAAGGAATGAATGACAAAGTCTGCCGAAAATCGCCGGATAATAAGACCAAAAAGTAGTTGCTTTTGACGTAAATTTTGCATTATTCTATTGAATGCTTCTAATGACTTTTTGTTAGCCATTGGGCACTCATCCCATGGAAATATTCCAGCTCCTCGCAAAACTTTTGCCATTGCTGAATTCCTGGACATGTTGCACCTTGGTGTTTCAACGACTTGGATGTTCAATGGTAATTTCAACGCAGAATGTGCTGTTCGGCCGCCATCAAGTAGAGTAGCAGCGATGCCTGACGAAGCAATTGCCAGCGCAATTTTCTGCTGTGACCGTATAGTAGCACGAATTAAAGAGATCAGAAACGTTTTCCCTGTACCACCGGGCGCATCCAGAAGTAGAATCCACCGGCGTTATTGTCAACCGCTCATATAATCTTATCATAAGCTTTCTGCTAAATATTCAATTTGGTAATGTTAGCTTATATGAAAGCACGCAATTCATTGCAATCGTGTTGTTGTTCACGTTGAAGCTCATAGTCAAGCATATCAATCGCTGAACGATTGGGCGCAGTTATGCCAAGTTGCGCTAAGGCCTTATTCGCAATTGTAAGGCACAGATCTTCGACCAATATCAAAGCATCATTATACATTTGTAATATATATAGCAAATCTGCGTCCGATGCTCGATTACACGCCAAAATTAATAAGGCCTCGGTCATGCAGTCCTTGTACTTATTTCACAGTTCTTGCGGATTTGACGTATTTATTTTGGATGAGATGTGAGTGATGCGACACGAAGTGAGGTGTCATCATCTTCTAACAAATGCAATCGCTGACATGCTGCACGATACGTCGCACACAACTGACCGTCAACAGTTTTCAAATCATCAAATGATCTTGGTCCGCGCACGATGACTAATAGCAGACGCAAATAGAAATATTCGGCGTTGTTCGGATGAATGGTGTAAATGCGACCTACGGCATCGGTTTTACGGACATTTGGATAACCGACAATACGCTGCCCTTGCTTTCGTCGTTGAAATGTTTTCAATGATGGATTCCAAGTGAAATATAGCAATGTTCTTGCAAATTCATCGTTTTCACACAACTGAAAAACGTAGTTAGTGTTGTCCCCGGTGGTCGTGCTGCGCTCTGTTGAACATTGTCTGCAATGAAATAAACGCTTTGACCATTTTCGAGATGAACTGCCAAATGAAGAACAACGGGATGCCGGTCGTGTATTGGGAACGATAAATCCATACCGCTTCTTTGTTGCCGATGTATGTTTCTGGCAATATAGTCAGACGTCCAAAGCTATTCACATTTGCATCATTCATTAAGACATCTCTCAAATGGATGTACACTTCAGAACGCAATTTCGCTTGGCTGAATAGAATAAAGTTGACACGTTCGGTCTCGATCTTCGCATACATGTCAACCAGATACTGATGGAAAAGCTTGCGATATTTCAGGATATAGTTGTCTTCTTGCGGACGAATCTTCTTGGCCTATAAATGAACAATACACAAAATATTGAATCGTAAGTAACATTTCTTCTCAGAAATTGTACTCTTTTACCAGTAGTTGGATTTATCAATCGCACATTGATGTGATAGCCGTCATCACCTCTCCAGAATAATATCGGATACTATTATGCATCATAACTACGGTGTAGTTCGGAAACATGCTGAAGTTGTTCATCTCTAGTGCAGTACAATATCTCGCGATTCAAACTATTCGCCAACAATGACGATTGCCACCTCTTCGATTGTTGGTGCGTTGAATCGTCTGGATGCTGCCCCATCGGCATCTTGTCTGCTCTGATGACGATTCGATGGTTATCAGACGGCATGCGGTCCAATGCGATTTTGAACAATCGAATCAATTCATTGTGTTCATGGAGAAATCTTTGCAAATTTTGTACGATTTCTCTCCTTGTGCCGGTCGAAATTTTACATCGTTGATTTAGTTGGTCAGTTTCATTACCGATGAAATATATTTGCAAAAATTGATAGTCGGCATCGGCAAATGGTATGAGCGAGCCTGCTCGATGGTATATTTGTCCCTGAGTCTGTAGAATAAAAATGTCAAATATTTCACTGGAAATTCCATGCAAAGTAATCACCTTGAACGTCGGCATAAATGGATCTCTGATGATCTTTGTGGCACCAAAAGAAGTCATTTGAAAGCATGAATCGTATGCTTGTATGTTCTGCAAGAAATGCTTAGAGGTCGGCGATTCTCCAGTGAGCAAGGAATGTAATGGTTCTGGTGGTGGGTCCAAAGCAGGACGTTTCACTTTGCCACTGGAGCAGCACATGCCAGCTGTTTCTCCTCGAAACTTCGCTGCATTGCAATGCGTACAAATAATATCCATTGCTCCAATGGCACCATGCAGGCTGTAGTCGCAGTCAGGATCCTAGTGAAAGCCAACATGTTCCATTTGATCACGAAGGCGGAGCGGAACTCGGCCTTGACGGTAATTTGGCCGTTGATTGTCGGCGAATTCAGCTCTAATCTGTGCACGCCGCTCTCTGTACACCGCTCTACCTCGGGCATTCACTTGAGCGCGTTGCTCTTCGATTTGATTGCCTGGATGCAGCTTCCTTCTGACATTTCTTTCGTAAAATTTAGTGTTTCTGACGTTTTTTGTTAGTCGGTTAACGCACTTTTAGTGATTTTCAACATAACCTTTATATGGGAGGTGGGCGTGGTTAGTAACCGATTTCTTCCATTTTTGAACTGTATATGGAAGTGCCTAAAAGAAACGACTCAATACAGTTTGGTTGACAAAGATATAGTAGTTTTCGAGATATGTACAAAAAAGTTAGTAGGGGGCGGGGCCACGCCCACTTTTTCAAAAAAATGAACCCAAATATGCCCCTCCCTAATGCGATCCTTTGTGCCAAATTTCATTTTAATATCTTTATTTATGGCTTAGTTATGACACTTTATAGGTTTTCGGTTTCCTCCATTTCGTGGGCGTGGTAGTGGGCCGATAAGACCCACCAACAGTGTATTTGCAAACCGAATGGAAGCACTTACGAACCAATAACAATACCCACTTGCTTTGTGTGTGTTGCACAGTCAGCAGAAAAACACAAAATCGGTTCGAATAAATGTAGCAAATCGATGGAATTAAATCTGGAAAAAACACACAATGTTGAAACACTGTTGTTTTACACACACCGAGCATTTTCAAGCGACAATCGAACCGCATGGCATCACATACGAAACAACAACAATACTCACTTGCTTTGTGTTGTACGCAGAATATTAATCACGTTGAAATCTGAGAAAAATACACACAATGTTGAACAATTTTTTTTGATTCACTCAGTGCATTCGGAACACTTACGTTCTGTATGTCTTGTTAGCGTGACAGTCATCTATAGAAAGAACGAATGACAGGCAAACACGATCGGGATGTATCAGTTGTTTTYTTTTTTTTTTTGCAAAACGTGCAATGACACACACATTAGATTTCTTATATGCACTCTCCAAACAGACCCCAATCACCCCTGAAAATTTCATTGAAATCGGGCAAGCCGTCTAGGAGGAGTATGCGAACAGGTAATTTTGCCACTTAATTTTATATATATAGAATATCCATAGCCTTTTGCGCATTGTAAATATGCGAATCTGTGAGCTTTTGCTCATATTTTCATACGTCAATATGCAATCATTTTAATTGATATGATTATCATTTTACGTATTTTTATACTCTCGCAACAAATTTGCTAAGAAGAGTATTATAGTTTTGCTCACATAACGGTTGTTTCTGAGTCCTAAAACTAAAAGATCCAAATATAGGGTTATATAAACCAAAGTGATCAGGGTGACGAGTAGAGTTGAAATCCGGATGTCTGTCTGTCCGTCCGTTCGTGCAAGCTGTAACTTGAGTAAAAATTGATATATCATGACACGTATTTCTTGGTACACGTATTTCTTGGCTTTATAAGAAGGTTAAGTTCGAAGATGGGGAAAATCGGCCCACTGCCACGCCCACAAAATGACGAAAACCGAAAACATGTAAAGTGTCATAACTAAGCCATAAATAAATATATTAAATTGAAATTTGGCACACAGGATCGCATTAGGGATGGGCATATTTGGACGTAATTTTTTCGGAAAAGTGGGCGTGGTCCCGCCCCTACTAAGTTTTTTGTAGATATCTCGGAAACTACTATAGCTATATCAACCAAACTCTATAGAGTCGTTTCCTTCAGGCATTTCCAGACATATTTCGAAAATGGAAGAAATCGGATAATAACCACGCCCACCTCCCATACAAGAGTTGCCCACTTATGGACCAAGAAACATATCTCAGGAACTACTCCACCGATTTCAATGAAATTCGGTACATAATACCTTCTTAACACCCTGATGACATATACAAAATATGGGTGAAATCGGTTCACAACCACGCCTGCTTCCAATATAACGCTATTTTGAATTCCATCTAATGCCTTCTTTGTAAATTATAGTCATTAGGAACCAATGATGATAGCGGAATGAAACTTTACACAAATACGGCATTTGAGCTGAGGTATCCCTTGTGGAAAAATTGTCGTGATCGGACTTTTCAAAGTCCCTGATATCGAACACGAAGAACTCAGTGCCTAACCTACCCTAATCAAATTTTTCACCGAAATATCTCTCAGATATTTGCATGTAATTCAGAGGCCATCATTTTTATGCTCTCGCAATAAAGTTGCTAATAACGGTACATATCGTCAGATATATGGTTACATATACCAAAGTGATCAGGGTGACGAGTAGAGTTGAAATCCGGATGTCTGTCTATTCGTCCGTGCAAGCTGAAACTTGAGTAAAAATTGAGATGTCTTGATGAAACTTGTCATGCGAGAGTATAAAATCTTCGGTGACACCCGAACTTAGCCCTTCCTTACTTGTTACGAGTAAGGTTGGTATCCAGCTCTCAAGTAATTGCTCAAGAAAAAAAATACATTATTTCTTCAAGTAATTTTGACGGTCACGCATTGTGAATGATCCACAATAAAAGAGCGAGAGAGAATAAACGAAAGAAAATAAACTTTGTGCGTGTGTTGTAACATAAATATTTTCATTGCGCTTTAAGGAATGTTGTTGATGATTGGTAAGTTTTATACAACATTTCAAAATGAAATATATTTCATAATAATGAATTTAACTAATTTAGGATGAATTTAACGATTACTTTGAATTTCCTTCAAGAAACAATTATTGATTTCAAACATTTCAAAACCAGGTTTTCCATATTCGCATTTTATTGAAAAAAATGTATAGAATTCTTTATAGCTGCATACTAGCACAAGTAAATCTATCGCAGGAAAGTTACTTGGCAGTTTCTTAAGCGTTTTTTTATATGAAGTTTTTACATTTCGTGAGAGCTGTATACTAAGCTATACATGCAAGATAACATTCTGAATAAATCATGTTATTTTCAAAAGAATATTTATAGTTAATGTGCGAATAACATTTATTTATTTAATATTTCTAATGTTTGAGAGTATAATATAATTTCATAAATGAATATGTTTGTAAATATGCTATATACATATGTCTGTATATGGGATACTATCATAATACTCTGAAGCAGAGAACTTAAATCATAGAGAAGGTGCAAATTGAATTCTACATGATGTTCGATTTGACGGCTAACAGAGCTGATAGATTTGTAGTAAGGAATTCACCATTATCGCTGCTATTTAGCAGAATAGAGCACGTTCTCTGGCAGAAATTTATGTAAAACGACTGAATTCATGCTTTGTAGAAAAATATACAAAGTCACAATGTAAAAAAGTATGAGTCACATATGCATGCTTAGTTTGTATTATATGAACTATTGTTTTCCGAAAAATTGTAAAAAATATATTTTTTTTTAAATCTGAAAAAATTATATGAAAGATAATTTTAAACTAATTATTATTTCAAAAATTATATTAATTTCGACTATTATAAAATGAAGATGTGTCAAATGAACTTAAATATGCCGTTTAACACTTCCATTCATTCCTTGAATTTCTTCAAAAAAAAAAAATTAATTACTTTCATGAGATATGCATATTCGCATTATTTCGTTATCATTTCCATATTCGTAGCAATAGAACTTCTATGGGATATACATATATTATTTCTTTGGCACATTTGTCTGTATATTTACGAAAACAAATACCAGCCACATGTGTACACATGTATGTACAAACATTCATAATGGAATAATAAGTGCTGCACCCATCTTTTCGTGTCTCCGTTGTGACGGGCAACCAAGGACGAAGCTCACATTTTGTCAAAGAGTTAATGTGTCGAAACACTGCCGCGACGACAAACCTTAGAAAATCCAAGCTGTGCCGAAAACAATAAACGAATGGCCGCCGCTTGTCACCGCTTTCCTTGCCACTGTAACAGCTTCGCCTACCAACGTGCGTAAATAGGTATGTATGTATACGTATGAGCGTGAATACATATCGACGAAGATTTTTCGACAACTCCTGGCACTTTTCTCACTTCTTTCTTAGAACAAACACCAGAAAGTTGTTCAATTTATGGTTTTAACTGTCTCCATAACATAAAAGGCAAAAATTAAAAAAAAAGTTCTGTCAAAATTTGAACCGGTTTACGCTTACCACCAGCAACATTATTGACACTTATATTGCGTTGTCCTAATTATGGTTTGGTTATGCATGAAATAAATATACAATGGTTGAAATAATTTTGTTTAAATATCGAAATATGCTTTTGTAGAACATTTGCTTTCGCAAACATACAGACAAATGTGCAAAATACATAATATATGTATGATTGTTTCGCATTTTGCTTCTACGCCGGTCAAATTTCTATACAAAAATTAACTGAAATGCATGATAAAATAAATGATTTTTAATTGAAATTTAAATGAGTTAAACATTCACCCACTCTACCCGGGAAAACTGGCGCACCTTAATAAGACAGCTGAAGACACCAACACGACTCGCCATACGTATACACTCACTCATCAAAAAGGATGGACAAGGAGAAAGCAGACTCGGTTGGTT
>NW_017535841.1:476815-479703 GCF_001853355.1 Bactrocera latifrons | reverse complement strand
TACGCCGCGTCCACGCACTATACACCAGATTTCGTCTCAACCCGATGTGCAACAATTTCCCACTGCGATTAATTAAACTCCGCCGATAACATTTAGATATACATATGTATTTTAAATTGTATCTTAAATATGAAACATATTAAAAGTAAATTATACAACCAATTACCCGAGTATTTTAATTTGTAATTTGCGGAAATAATCATGGTCCTTCGAGCCACAGTGAGAGGCACTATGGATTATTGACAAAAAAAAAAACCAAAAAAAGAGCAGTGCAGTGACACCAAAACAAAAAAAAAAAACAACACATATTTTTTAATATATAATAATTAACATATACTTATGCCCACATATTATAATAAAGTAAAAACAAGAAAAATAGTGCAGTGACACAAAAGAAATACCCATATATGTACATATATTCACGAAGTGTTACAGGAATGGTAAAGTGACAAAAAACAAAACCAATTTCGGTTCGGTGAAATTATACAGAGTGCAGAAACGAACAAAAGCAAAAAAGAAATAAAACCAAATAAAAGTGTGCAATGCAAAAACAAAAAAGTGCAGTGAACAAGCAGAACAAAAAACAAAAAAAAAAACCAACATTATTATGTATTAGAAACAAAATAAGAAACAAACAAAAAAATAGTATATTTTTATACATAAACATACTAAAAATACATATATACGGAAAACACTGAGCGCGAAACCAAGCAGTAAAACATACATCCAAGTATATACCAACAAAATAAACGCGCGCGAAAAAAAATAAAACACAAATCGGGCGCGAAAACTAARTCATCATATTCAACACAACAAAACCACAAGGAATATCCGTAGGCAGCAGTAAGCAAGAGGAGCGGAGAAAGTTAGAGCGGCCAGGCACTTCAACATATACACATAAACATACGTACGTTACCCGAAAATCAAAGTGAGAGTATCGATTTCACATTTTAATTATTAAATGCACATATGTATGTAACACCAAATCCGTTTATCAATATAATACGGTCAACAAACAGTTGGTAAAATATATACATATACCCAAACATTTATAAACATAATTAAAATATTTATCGAATGCCTAGTTAAGCTTACCGGCAATTCCCCTTATGTTTAACAAAACAATAAGCAGGATTGAAAAGTAAAGGCATAAACAAAAAAAACAAAAAAAAAAAAAAAAAGAGAGAGAAAAAACATACAAACATATATGCATATTATCTTACTTACTATGCATAATTTTATATACTTTCATACTACACATACATACATATGTTGTTCCCAAAAACATTAAAAAAGTGCATAATACATAATTTGTCTTATAACTGACAAACATACATAAAGTGCATATGGGAGCACTTCTCATTCGCGCTCTCTTGCCATACATATATACATACTTATAAGCATACGGCAATACAAATCTGCCTATGCTACATATACCCTACATACATTGGGTCAATTATACTATATTGCAAAATTATTAAAAAGGTAATCTTTGATTAAAACAAATCCATAATACATTAAAATCTAACAAAAAAATAAACAAAAACGCAGCTTAGCTTAGCATAAAAAAAAAAAAATTTTTTTTTTGAACATATACATACACATACAATACCTCTTGTTCTTTGGCAAACAAAAACAAGCAGGATTGCGTACAAAAAGCGAATTGATCTCTGTAACGAGCTCTTGATTGCTTAAGATAACCATACTTATAAACACACACACAATTCGTGCATGTGTAAATAGCACATTGATCTCCTCGGCGAGCTCTCAATTGCACAAAACATAAGTAGTACTTATTAAGTACCTTCACATGCACATACATACATACATACAAGTCCAAGTATTAGGGTGTACCTAAATACTAACATAACGACGGAAAAAGTGGTAATAAATTGAAAGTGCTAATTTGACAAAATTAAATCGTCTAAATAATAAATAAATAATATGAAGGATATTTTCAAACATAAAACAAAGATATAAAATCTATAAATAAATATTATTATTTGCTAATAATAACACGATATAACATACTCGTCTTTCAAATCAGTAGCCAAAATGGTTAATAACGAAAAAAATCAAAATAGTCTTGTAGGAGCTACACGCTCAAAACAGGCTTCTAAATTTATTTCAGAAAGTGATAGTTTAACAAGATACTGCACTAGATTTGCCTCTTCACCGATTCACGAAAACTCGGAATCGTTATTAGAAATAAAAAGCCAAAATCTTAAAAAATTTTGGGCCCTCCAAGCGGCTCATGACGCCATAGTAGAATCTGACGATTCAGGTCTACCTCAAAATTTTAAATCATCGGCTTACGATATTTACGAAAACCGCTTGGACCAATATGAAGAAACGAAAGCTATGATCTCCGATCAATTAAAGCTAATAAAAGCAATTGCATCTACTCCCCACAGTCGAGTAGAGCTGCCAGAAATAGACAGTCAATAGGCAAGTTCAGGCATCCAACTCGAGTTGCCCGCTTGTGACATAGACACTTTTTATGGAGGTTATGAAGAATGGCTATCCTTCCGGGACATGTTCACGGCCGTGTACATAAACCATCCTCAATTATCACAAGCGCAAAAATTGTATCACCTCAGATACAAAACGAAAGGTCAAGCAGGGATAATAGTAAAACAGTTCGCTCTTAATGACGATAATTTCAATATGGATTGGGAAGCTCTAATAGCTAGATATGAAAACGAAAGAATACTGGTCGATAAGCAAGTAACGACACTATTCTTCTTCTTAATTGGCGTAGACACCGCTTACGCGATTATAGCCGAGTTAACAACAGGGCGCCAGTCGTTTCTTCTTTTCGCTACGTGGCGCCAATTGGATATTCCAAGCGTAGCCAGGTCCTTCTCCACTTGGTCCTTCCAACGGAG
>NW_017535841.1:458703-472700 GCF_001853355.1 Bactrocera latifrons | reverse complement strand
AAATGGAAGCTTAAATAGACCCCAAGCTAGAAGCAACAACAATTTAAACAAAAGCTTTTACAAAACACAAGCGTTCACATCAGAACAAAGAAAACAAACGTCATGCGAACTATGTAAAAGAGGGCATAAACTTAAAACTTGCGAGAAGTTTAAAAAATTAAATACTAACGAAAGGAACAACTTTGTCAGATCAAAAAGACTCTGTACAAACTGCTTGTCCCATACACACAATCTTAAAAATTGCAAAAGTAACTATAAATGCTTATATTGTCACAAAAGACACAATTCAATGCTTCATTAGAGCAGATATCCCATTTCACTCCAAAGAGGCGCTTACAAAAAAAGAACCACAGGTACAATTGCAAAAGCAAATCCCGAAACCTACAACTCTAAAAATTGCCAAGAGACACCATGTTGCTCTAAGGCACAAAAAGTTCAAATACTATACAGCGAAACTCAAAGTGGACCAGTTACAGAACTAGTTACCAACACACCAACTCAAGTTGAGAAAAAATCAAATCAATACCTTAATTCACAATTAAGGAAATTCCAAGAGATAGGGAAACTTCCCCGAATATTAAATAAAACTATAAAAGATCAGTATTGTGAGCACTTCCCTGAAGCCACAACTACTCGATCAAACAATGGCCGGTACGTAGTACGACAACCGCTAGCGCTACAATTTTCGAATACCCCACATAATGGTATAATAAACAAAGTCAGATTTACCTCTGACAATCCATATATTAAAAGCAGATACAACTTTTCGGCCCCGCAGGATGGTTTTCGCCAAAATGGAAAAAAAAATTAAAAAGATTATGAACAAATCCTAGAACGGTGGCGGGCGATAAAATATAATATAACTTAGTTATATCAAAAATTCGAAAAATCGACACTTTTTTTTCAAATTTTCAAAAGTAAATAAGTTAAGGGATCACCATACTCCCAATGCGATACATTGACGAACCTACTCTTACAAAAGCTAAGGTCGCTTTTATCGCAACTATCCATGCGCTTCTCATATGGGTGTGATATGGAAATCTGCTGTATAAAGCTTCAAATTAACTATGAACAACTATGTACAGTATTAACAAGAATCGAAGTCGATTTCAATTTACGGTCATTCACTGTACGCTCGCAAGATCCCTCTTCTATTATCACAGTCCTCACTCCAGGGCTAAGGAGTATACATTATGGCCATATCTGAGCCAGGCGTGGAGTTACTATCCTTTATAAGCCGAGAATAAAATAAAATGCAAACAATTGTCGATCATACAGAAAAGGCAATGAGAAATAATCCACTTAATAAAACGATAAAAGAAAAATTCGCAAATACAAAAAGTTGTCAGTAAAATCAATTAAACCCGCAAAATAAAGTTGCTTTTCTTAAGCATCTACCCGAATATTAAAATGCACATTCAACTACACGCTAACTAATACTAAAACTACTACTGTGTACTACTACTCCTGTTGGTGTGCCAGCCATTTCGCATTTTTCAATAATAAAACTTTGATGAGGAAATCTAAAAATTGATGCCTATGTTCAGGCAATCGCTAGCCTCGCTATACCACTCTGGGTATTTCTGTTTCGTAATTGCAGTAATCTGGGCTAAAATCATCGATAGCAGCTAATTTGAAGGCGGCGTATTTCGAAAATTCTATCATCGGGATTAACCAGTCTTAGGTCATTTGATCCTTTATAATTTTTTGAAATTATAACTGCTTACGATGAGTCTTCCAAAGAGTTATCACTCTTTCGGATTAAAAGAGCACAGTTCTCGCACTATAGTCTACATAAAACCGTTTGGTATATACAATATCCTGTGTAGTAGCGACGAACCTGTTTCTTGGCCGCTTTTTCAGTTTCAGCAAAGTGCTCATCTGGAATACATATTTGTTCCACGGCAAGTTGCTCAGACGGTTTTAAATTTTCTTTTATTTCGTCTTCTTGACCAATATTCCAGTCCAGGTTTATGTCGTCGTCTTCTTTGCAATTGCTGCCAGTTTGCGAGAAGTTGCGTCGCAATATATGCATGGACAATAGCCTTGCAACAATATATTGCATCTCGTGTGCCGATGAATAATTATTTGATACTAATGTGGCGAGTATTCTTTAGAAAAAGTTTTCCAATGCATCCTGGTTCATTCTCCCTAAGAGTATAAATGGTACATTTGAATATTCATCGAATATATCGCCGCTCAAAGCAGTCATTGCATGGTCCAGGCACAAAATTTTTTGTTAAGCATTTTTATTTTTTTCATGTACAGGATGTGATCTTTCAACCTGTTAATTTTTTCAATACAATCTCTCCAATATAGTCTTCGCAGATTTGGATTGTGAAGCGTCTTACAATCCAATTCATTTAACAGACCATTCATCCTTTTCACCAGCAGTTGGGTTGCTTTGACGCCTTTTTTAAATGCTCATCGGAGCCCAACAAATTTTCTTTTATTGCCATGTCAATTGCTTGTGTAGCTCTTGACACCAACATTTTTTCCAGGCTTCCGGGGTATATTAATTTTGGGCACATTTCAAAATTAACATTCGCTTGGTCTATGGCACATATTTATACTCTCGCAACAAAGTTGCTAAAGGGAGTATTATAGTTTTGTTCACATAACGGTTGTTTGTAAGTCCTAAAACTAAAAGAGTCAGATATAGGGTTATATATACCAAAGTGATCAGGGTGACGAGTAGAGTTCAAATCCGGATGTCTGTCTGTCCGTCCGTCCGTCTGTCCGTCTGTCCGTCCGTCCGTGCAAGCTGTAACTTGAGTAAAAATTGAGATATCATGATGAAACTTGGTACACGTATTCCTTGGCTTTATAAGAAGGCTAAGTTCGAAGATGGGCAAAATCGGCCCACTGCCACGCCCACAAAATGGCGGAAACCGAAAACCTATAAAGTGTCATAACTAAGCAATAAATAAAGATATTAAAATGAAATTTTTCACAAAGGATCGCATTAGGGAGGGGCATATTTGGACGTAGTTTCTTTGAAAAAGAGGGCGTGGCCCCGCCCCCTACTAACTTTTTTGTACATATCTCGAAAACTACTATAGCTACAAATGTCAACCAAAAACTGTATAGCCGTTTCTTTTAGGCACTTCCATATACAGTTCAAAAATGGAAGAAATCGGATAACAACCACGCCCACCTCCCATACAAAGGTTATGTTGAAAATCACTAAAAGTGCGTTAACCGACTAACAAAAAACGTCAGAAACACTAAATTTTACGGAAGAAATGTGAGAAGGAAGCTGCATCCAGGCTCTTTTCAAACATTGAAAATGGGCGTGGCATCGCCCACTTATGGACCAAAAACCATATCTCAGGAAGTACTTGACCGATTTCAATGAAATTCGGTATGTAATATTTTCTTAATACCCTGATGACATGTACCAAATATGGGTGAAATCGGTTCACAACCACGCCTGAAATCTCGATTATCACTTTACCATGCGAGAGTATAAAATGTTCGGTGACACCCGAACTTAGCCCTTCCTTCCTTGTTTTTAAACAACTGTAAATGATGCCAGGACATCTTGAGTTTCGGTGTCCTTTTTCATTATCATATTGCGCATGAATTTTATCAAATGACAATAGTCAAACATCATACAAGTATAGTTTTTCTGGCGATGCGACTAATACTACCCTCAATATGGCATTTTTGGTACCCTGATCTCATATTATTGCTTAGATTTTAAGCTCAATTTCCTCTGAGACATTTAAATTGCTCTGAAGCAAATTTAGCAATCTCTCACTGCATACGCCATATTTTGCCACATAATATCAAATTACATATTTCTATTGCGCGACTAAGCCTTTCAACATAAAACGAAACCATCAATCACATCTCGTACTTAGTTGTATGTGAGATCTTTTCCGATTGGTACTTCGTCAAAAATTAGTTGGCATATGCGTTCTTCTGGTTTCATGTCTTGAACAATTTTTTGATTTAATTTTTCAAGATTTTCTCGTCGATACCAGGGCAGACAAACCGTATCTTACGGCAACGCAAAAGTGTTTTTTTGTGGGACAATGCAAACCCCAAATCATCGCGCATAGGTCTTAGTCCACATATAGTTGATGTTCAATGCCATTGCTTATTCCTTTTCATTGTAAGAGTTCTGTTTCTTTACAATCATCTTGGCGAATGTAGTTGTGTGCTCATTTGCATCTCCTGTTAATATTATATTTTTTTCTAAAGCTTGACATTTTCTTGTCAATAAGAAAACTTTTCTTTTCAGCTCTTTAATTTTTTTGGTCTGTTTCAAAGAATTATTTTGAAAACGCCTAGCTACTCCAGCGTAATGCTCGTGGGCGCAAACAGAGATATTCTCTTCATCCTTTCACTTCATTTCTATTTCATGAAGGCGTGAATATTTCTCGAATTCTTCTAATGATATGTCATTTGGCTTTCCAATCTCTTGAAATGACATATCATTACTTTGTGAATTCTCTGTTTTTGTAACATGATATGTTTTTAAAACCGGCGGCAAAACCCACTGCGATGACTGCTGGCTACTTTCGTCGAGTTCTTAATTTCGCAAAGGAAGAGATTATCCGCGGTTGGTAGAAAGCATAATTTAACCAGCGGTCTGGTTAGTGTTCCGTTTAGTTACGGAGATCAGCTACCCGGATGTGACCGTCTGAACCGTCATGGAGCTTTTCTATGCGGTCAAGTCGCCACTCTGTAGGTGAGAAACAATCATCGTTAATAAGTACACAGTCTCCAAGCTTTGGCGCATTTGCTAAAGTTTTCCATCGATACCTCTTGTGGAGGTCCTTTAAATAGTCTTCTTTCCACCTGCGGCTGAAGCTATGATGGAGAATTTTAATTCTTTCCCATCGATTTAAGAAGGATAACGACTCAACGCTTGGCCAGAATATGTGCTCCTTTGAGAAAGTGCCCTGGTGTTAGGGCTGTGAGATCTGAGGGATCTTGCGATAGTGTTGTCAGTGGCCGTGAATTGAGAACGGCTTCAATGCGAATTAATAGTGTCGTAAATTCTTCGTAATTAAATTTTTAGTTTCCAGCTACTTTTTTTAAGTGGGATTTGAAGCTTTTTACAGCTGATTCTCATAAACCACCCATATGAGGAGCTCTTGGGGGGATGAATTGCCAATTAATGCCTTGGGGAGTGTACTTTTGTACAACCTCAGGGGAGACTTGTTTAATAAAGTCCACAAATTTTTTTCTGTGGCTCTTTGAGCCCCGACAAAGGTTTTTCCATTGTCGCTCATAAGTTTGGACCGAAAACCGCGTCCTCCGACAAGCGATTAATTGCCACGAGAAAAGCCTCATTTGTCAGATTAGTACATAGCTGGAGGTGCACTAATTTTGTCGTAAAACAGACAAAGACAGCCACGTAGCCTTTCATTAGTGTGGGAGACTTTAGCATCGACGCCTTTATCTAAAAAGGCCTAGCAAAATCCTGTAATAGTGAAAGGCAGAGCGAAGTTGCAGCGTTCCGGTGTAAGTGCCGCCATAATCTGCATCCTCATCTTCTGTTTATGCATAGTGCAGATCTTGCACATGAAAATTCACTTTTTTATTTGAGACTTAAGTCGGGGAATATAGAACTCTTGGCGGATTATATGTTGCATTAAGCGATGTTCGGCGTGCCATACTTGAGTAGCAATGTTGCAAGTCGAGACTTCTCTGGTATTATTAGAGGATGGCGTTAGTTAGTCACAATTGAATCACTTTTGTATCTACTTTGCACCGTCAGGGCAAGTTCCTTTATAAAACTAAGACTAAATACATTTTGATAATTTAGTGCTATTTATACTACTTTATGGTACTAGTTTCTATTTTCTGTCTGCTATGTTATTTGAAGATAGACACACTRTCTACAGTCGATTGTTTGTCGTTACAAACAGTCCCGAGAGAATAGCGTGTAGGAGATAACACTTGTTATGTGTGATACCATTTCTATTTCACATCACATATTGGAATTGCTTATCACTATTTGTTTATGCGTGGTTCGACATAAACAAGAGATGTTTTGGTTTTATTTGAGAAATGAAACGTTCCTTAACTCTCCCCTGTGTTAAGATGAAATGTCCTCATTTTCAGTCATCTGGGCGTGGAGTCGCCGAAGTTCGATCTTCTAAATGTACTCGATAGCATTCGCATAATTTTACAGCAGCATAGATTAATAAGGCTAAAGTTATTAAAATAAGTATTAGGTACAATATGAACCTTTCTGGTTGTTCTTCAATAGGAATCATGTATTTATACATTTTTTGAATATTTGAAAATGTATAATCTGAATTGGAGGTTAATATTTTTAGAACTTCTAATTGTTCATATTGGTGGGCATGAATCACATCTTTAATTTCCTGATCGTGATTGAAATATATCTTATTATCTATTTTAGTACTGTGATTAAATTGTAACAGGTTTGGACCGTTAACACGTTGTCTGTTCCACATATGTTCTCCATCAATAATTATATTTCCGTGAACTAACACAATAAGTGGTCCATTATTTTCTTGAATAACATTACATTTTGACTTATTATTTTCAAGCAATGGGATGGTACAGTTGTCGGGAGACTCCTGTTTACAAATATTTAATCCCAGATAATTTTTACATTTGGAAGTTCTTTTGAAATTTGCTTCACATTTTGCAACTTGAGGTTCCAATCGGACTTTACCATGTTTGTATGCTAAAGGTATTTTGTATATTGTAATTATGGCATCCTTGTACATGCATACATGAATATCAGAATATTCTAAAATATTAATTATGGGTATGATAAAATCTTCTATGGAGGCAATTTCTTGAATGTCTTTGAGGTTTAGAGTAGCAGAATAAAAGTTTCCTGTTTTAGCAAAATTAATGGTATTCGTGATTGTTTCTGATTCCTTGTAAACTTGTGTAATAATTAATTCTTCAGTAATTGACTTTGGGTCTAGTGTTTCTAGTACTTTTTCAAATTGACTGTTAATCTTGTTGTTGATTATTGTTTTCTATCAACTGATTGAGTCCTGTCTTGATCTCTATAAGGTGGTCATGGTCAGGAGTACCGGTGACAAACTGGAGCATAGAACCTAAAAAGTTTAATGAGCATTTCAGTTTACGATTAGAAGGTATAAGCTGTATCTTAAGTGCGTCTATTTTATTAATACGAATTATTTCTTCTTTCTTTCCTGCAACATATTTGGATTTCATGATATTCTCGTATGGACCTTGAATAATTGACAAGTTTACTACGTGGTACAGATAAGTCGTATTTACAAATAGGTAGACTGGATCGGTCTCTGTTAAAACATACTTYTTGAATTTAAAATCTGTGATTAGATCAGAATGGGATATAACAAATAATAAAAATAGATTAATTAATTCCGTCTTTATGAATAATTTTCCCTCTCGTTGTAAGGATCGTGGCCCCGCGATCTTCCTTAACTTTTTGCTGATTATATCGTTTAGCAATTTTATTCCTACGATCTGTTTTGGAATATATCATATCTCCTGGTTTATAAGTGAGGTTTCTTCGTCCTTTGTTGTGGTATAGCAATAGCTTCTCCTGATTGTTCTGAAGGATTTCTTTAATCTCGGGATACTTTTCGCGATTAAAGAAAACTACTTCAGGTTTGAGTCCTGTAGACGAGTGAATTGTAGAATTATATTGTCGGATGGCGTTAAAAAGTTCTTCACCTGGAGTCGTATTATTTTCACTTCAATCAACGTACTGTGCAAACGTTCTGCTTGAGCGTTAGTTGTCGAGTGATTTAAGTGGTGTGGCAGTATGTTGTATATGTAGTCGAGTATAAACGGCCTTTGCCATGTTGCTGATAAATACATTTTCGTTATCAGTCATTAGATGTTTTGCATTTGGATACACTTGTGTAAGTATTTCTTCAATATGTTCGTGACAGTTTGCTTTAGTATGAATTTTTCGGAGATAGCAATACTTCGAATATTTGTCCATCTGTATATATTCTCCAGTTTTTGTTGGTATTGGTGTTTTTCCAATGGGTTGTCTGTTTGGTTGTCGTTCGTATTTGTTTGTCAAACAAATTTGACAGTCTATCGCTTCTTTCTTGCACATTTCTCTGATGTTAGGCGAAAAGTAGTTAAGCAATATTTCTTGCACATTGTTTTTATAATTTCGGTGTGCACGTCTGTGTGTTTTTTTCTGCTAATTCTAATTGTTCGTTTTGGTTAGTAATGTCAATTAGTAAGTTTGGTGCTATCACAAAGGTACAATTTCTGAAAGTGGGAAATAATATCATGCTTAAAGTGGAATATTAACTCTTCATCTATTCTTAGTGCGTTAGTTACATTGGGTTTAACTACTTGTTGTAGTTTTGTTAAAAAATCTTGCTTATTTTTGTAATAAACCTACCTGGAAAAGGGGTTTGGGAGTCAATTGCCTCTTTTGTGGAATCTAGAATAGGTATTATTTGATTTTTAAATGAGTTCAAAGGTTGTTTCACCCTCTTTATTTGGTCAGTTGGAGAGCTCTGTGCTGAATGTTGAGAACAATCTGTTGTATTGTTGATTTGTTGACGGGAGAGTGCGTCAGTACATATTCGTGACCAGGTTTGTAGCCAAGTTTGGGACTAAATTCCTCAATAAAATTCTTCCACCTTTTTAATTTGATATTCGGGTTTTTTTTTCCGAAATAGAATGAATGAGTGATTGGTGGTCAGTATAAATGGTTATTGGTAAAATTGGTGGTCAGTGATGCCGTATAAAAAATTGCGGAGCTTCTGTAGCGCCCACACGATTGCAAGAAGTTCTTTTTCATTTGTGCTGTAATTTTTTTCAGTGTCGGTTAACGTTCGAGAAATAAAAGCAATAGGTTGGCGAAATTGGGAGAAAACTGCTCCAATTGCTTGGTTACTGGCATCGGTAGTTAGATCAAATGGTTTGGTAAAGTCTGGCTGATAAAGTTCTACCTGTTCTTGCAGAGCAGCTTTTATTTTTTCTATGGCAGTAATTGCCGCTTYATCGAGCTTTACTTCTACTCGCGCACTTTGATTTTTTGAAATCATTCCAGAGTGACCTCGTAGGTGTATAGTTAGTGGTTTAGTGATTTGTGCGAAGTTTTTTACAAATTTCCTATAGTAGCTAGCCAAACCTAAAAATGATCTGTGTTCTTTTAAGGTTTTTGGCATTGGATACTTTTATAGCTTGAATCTTTCTTGGATCAACCGTTACTCTGTTATGTTTAATTATGTGGCCAAGGCACTCAACAGAGTCCTGGAAAAAATGCGACTTTTCGTCCGAAATTTTCATATTAGCTTCATGCAGTGCATTGACTATAGTTCGAATATGTTCTATATGTTCTTTAGGCGTAGAAGAAAATATTAAAACATCGTCTATATGAACGTAAGCAAATTTACCGATATATTGTCGCAAAATGTCGTCTATGCATCGTTGAAAGATTGAGGGTGCGTTCTTAAGTACAAACGGCATCCTAGCAAACTCATACTTTGCGCCATTCACTGCAAATGCGGGTTTTTCGCGATCGGATTCTTTATTAAAATTTGATGGAATCCTGATTCTAAATCGATGGTCGAGAAAACTTTATCTTTACCTAAATTTTGAACTGTCATATTAATATCAGGTATAGGGTAGCGGTCGTTTATAGTATGCGCGTAAATTGTACGGACTTTTACTCGGCTGAATTATTCCATTTTCTAAAAGCCTATCTATTTCTTTATTGACGAAGTYATGGTCTACCACGGGGTAAGGGTATTGTTTTGTCCAAATAGGATCTTCTGTTTGCGTCCTAATTGTAGCTTGGATAGTAGTTGTGAAGGGTAGGGTGTCACTAATATTTTCATTTGCTTTAATTATTTCCTTAATTTCCTCCTTATACTTGGCATTATCTACAGTATAATTAATGAAAGGTTCCTTTTTTCCTGCTACTTTCTTCTGGTACTTTCAACTATAATCAAAGAGGTTAATCTCTCCCTTAATTAATCTGAGACCTTGTTCACCTAAGATTATGTCGAATTCTTTTAATTCGCTTATTTCAAAGAATACTAAGTGATGCCCGTACATTGTGATCATTTTTTTTTCAACGTAAACCCTGCTATTAAGCGCTTGTGTCACTTGTGCTAGTGACTCGTATGCCTGTGGAAGACTGGCTTCCAGACAGAATGTCGTCTACATACGTTTGCATTATATTTTCAACACTTGTGTTGCCAGAAGAAATTCTGACTTTGTGTCTTGTGCCAGTGCGTGGAGTGTACGATTAGCTAGGTATGGGGCACAGTCTACGCCAAAGGTTACTGTTTTTAACTTAAAGTCACGTAGTGGACTATAGCGGGGATTTTCTGAAAATAATTCGCTGAAAATCTTGATCATCTTTATGTACGACTATTTGTCGATACATTTTTTCGACATCCCCATTGAAGACGTATTTGTTGCGTCAAGCGATAAGATATATATATTTAAACCTAAAACTAAATTAAGAAAAGAAACAAGTGAAGAATTTAATTATAGAATTTATAAAATGTTGAATTCTATTATTATTTTAAACTTACCTTAATAACACATTTGTAATACTAAAATATGACTCACCTTACTTACCTCAACGTAATATTTTACAATATTTAACAAAAGTTGAAAATTACTATATTTACCTCTTTTTTCTAATACATATGAACATTACCACTAGCCGTTAGTTTTAAGATTTAGGCTAAGCAATTAAAGGAAATTAAATAAAGTCTCTTGCATTTTTGAACGTGAATTCGAACGGACGTGGTTTTAATTTACCGGAATATTATATTCTCGCTCCCGTGACAGGCAATTAGGCTTACAATTATTCGCGCATTTACTGTACATATATTTTCGCATTTCAAAAACGCTTGAGATTCTTCAGTATTTGTATATACGCCAGTTTAATATGAGGAGCATTAAATCTGGCTGAAGCATAGGTCCCGTAAATAAAATGCCTTTTAGGGAATTCCACGAACTTGAGGATTTTGATGCATGAAAGACAACTCTTACGTTTGTGGTTTTTTGTCTTACTTTATTACGGCATGATGAGGCAGGTAAAATGAATAGTATTTACTTTTTATAATTTTTTCGCCAGTTCAGACTTCCTCCATGTGGTTTAAATGGAGGTATTCTTCTAAAACCCTATCGTATTCTGGTTTTGGCTCGCCTTTTTTAAGTATGTTTTTTTCCATACTTATGTTATTTTCTCAACACCTTCGAGAATAATTTGTGGTATGAGATCGCTGCCTAATAGAATAATCCTTATCCGCTTGGGGGGAAATAAGGGTAATGGGGCAGATTTTGTTTGAGGTTTGTACTACTCTTCCGCCAATTCCCGTAATTTCAAAAGTAGCTAGTTTTGTTGGCAATTGTAACCTACTTTGTGCTCTAGACGCTATAAATGATCGTTGAGATCCTTGATCTATTAAGGCCCTAAGTTTAAATACTTCTCCTCTCTGCTCGATGGAGACCACTGCTGTGGGTAATAATACACTGCTTTGGTTTTCGCTGTGTAGCGTTTGAGTTTTTAAAGCTTTTGAGCAGCATGGTACTTTTTGGCAATTTTTGGAATTTTGTAAATCGCGATTTGCTGTTGCAACTAATCCCGCAGCTCTTTTAATATTAGCGTTATTTTGAGCGAAGCTGGAAAAATTTGTAATCTGAAGCATTGAGTTATATCGTTTATGGCAACAAACGCAATTAAATTTGCTTTCGCAGTCTTTGAGCCAGAATGGGGTCCCAATTGTCTGTGTGAATATTCTGAGTCGCTAAAACCGACAAGCATTTTGAAACAATGGATTGAAGTTTTATAAATTCTTCACTTCTTTCCTTCTGAATTTTTGGTAAAATCATTACTAGTGTGACTTGTTTGGCGACTAATATTCTTTCGTTCTCGTAACGAGCTTTTAGAGCTCCAAGCATAATTGAAATTTTCGTCATTAAGAGCGAACTGTTTGACTATTACGCATGCTTGACCTTCTGTTTTGAATCGGAAGTGATAAAATTTTTGCGCTTGTGATAATTTTGGATGGTTTATGTACACTGCTGTATACATGTCCCGGAAGGACGGCCATTGTTCATAACCACCAMGAAAAATTTCTGTGCCACATGCGGGCACCTTGAGGTGGATGCCTGAACTTGCCTCTTGGCTTTGAACTTGCGACAGCTCTACTCTCGGTTGTGRAGTAGGTGCAATTGCTTTAATTAATTTCAATAAATCGGAGATCATAGCTTTCGTCTCTTCGTACTGGTATAAACATATTCATATTTGGAGATTCTACAATTGCGTCATGCGCAGCTTGGAGACGTGTCTAGAAATTGCTTAGACTTTAATTTTTTGATTTCTAGTACCGATTCAGAATTGTCTTGAATCGGTGAAGATGAAATCGAGTGCAGTATCGAATTAGACCGTCACTATCAGCAATGAACTTAGTATTTGAAATATCTTTAAGCTTTTTTTGCTTTGTAGTACCCTGCTTTGAGCGTGAAGCTTCTGCAGGTGTACTTGGGCCCTTTTCTTCTGAATAAATTTTTTGTACTTTTAGATATTGTATTGATTTAGATTCGTTAGAATCTCCGTTCATTTAGATAATACGATAAAACCGAAAATATGAGAAAAAAATTCTCTCAGTGTACTTCTGATAATAATAAGTACGCATGAAATCTTTGATATACAAAGTTCTTTATTTTTGTTGTACAGTAGATATCGGTTATATGACGAACCGCTTGTATGCAAAATTTTCGTATTTCAACGCATTATACACGGATTTATTATATGAATTTAGTTGTTTGAATGCAAATCGTTTATACGCAAATATCGCATTTATGCAAAACATTTTCAGCAAAATTGAATCGTTACGTACAAATTTTAATCTGTTCTAAGCAAATTTTCCAACACTGGAACACTAAATTTATTCTATCGATTTATCGATTGTCAAACATATGATTTTGTGTTACACTTGTTACAATGTCGCGTCGTGTTGTGTTAACAGCGAAACAAAAAATTGCGGTTTTAAACGATTTAAAGACTTTCAAAGACCGAAAAMTCATTGCTGCTAAATACAAAGTTAGCTTAAGCACTATATCGCGCATTCAAATTCATGAGAACAAAATCCGCGCCATAACAAATCCCAATAGGAAACGGGATAGGAAAGGCGCACACGTGAATTTGGACAGAACCTTGTTGTSCTRGTTTAACCAAATCCGGTCCCAAAATGGAATTGTTACCGGACCTGTCTTKCTTTCTAARGCACAGGAATTTGCCTTAAAATTAAACGAAAGCTATGTGCCAGACCGTAGTTGGTTGCAGCGTTGRTGCCAGCGAAATGCTCTCAACTTTTCCAAGATTTACGGAGAAGTTGGCGAAAATAACGTAGCAAGTGCAGAAGTCTTCACTACTAACCGTTTGCCACATATTATTGAAAAATTTTCGCCGGATTGTATATTTAATGCCGATGAAACCGGGCTGTACTACAAAGCGTTGCCAAATGGAAGTTACAAAGGCAAGTATGAGAATCCAAAGGGGTTCAAAACTCAAAAGCAACGCCTCACATTTCTGTTTCTATGCAATGCAACAGGCACGTATAAACGTGCATATTGCATTGGAAAGTCGGCTAAACCACGGTCCTTTAAAGGAAAACAGATCCAGATAGATGATAAATTCTCAAACATTACCATTGAATTTTTGCCACCAAATACAACTGCCCTTATACAGCCACTTGATCAAGGTATCATCCACTCATTTAAAATGGAATATCGACAAATCCTTATAAAAAACAAATTTGTGCGTTGGAGAAGGGCCTATCTATAGTTGAATTCCTGAAATCGCTCACTATTTTGGATGGTATCAAATATGCCAATCGCGCTTGGAACTTTGTTAAGCAGCAAACAATTAGTAATTGTTTCAAAAAGGTATATTTCGTATTTAAGATGGTACAAATTTAAAATAAAATTGTTCATTTCAGGCAGGCATTGACAACATTGAGTTCATTACAGATGAGATTGCAGCCACTGATGGCGAAAACTATGAA
>NW_017535841.1:436066-457878 GCF_001853355.1 Bactrocera latifrons | reverse complement strand
GTCGTCAAACATCAATGCATTTTAGGGTGGATCAAAAAAAATTTTTTTTTTCGTTTTTCGATTGGTACTCTGAAAAATAGGCTCCTAGATACCTCTAAGGAAGCATCTCCAAGAATGAGTTCTTAATTGTAACTGGAAGGTCCTCCTACTTACAGTTTTATATTTTTTCTTATTATCTGATAGAAAAGTTTATATCTCGCTTCCAACCACTTCAAAAAATATTTTGTTTGAAATTTGATTATTTTTGGGAATTTTTTTTATTTCTTATGAATTTTATAACTCAATGAAAAACAAGTAAGGAAGGGCTAAGTTCGGGTGTCTCCGAACTTTTTATACTCTCGCATGATAAAGTGATAATCGAGATTCCGTAAAATTTAGTGTTTCTGACGTTCTGTCAGTCGGTTAACGCACTTTTAGTGATTTTCAACATAACCTTTGTATGGGAGGTGGGCGTGGTTATTATCCGATTTCTTCAATTTTTGAAGTGTATATGGAAGTGCCTAAAAGAAACGACTATACAGTTTAGTTGACATAGCTATAGGAGTTTTCAAGATATGTACAAAAAAGTTAGTAGGGGGCGGGGCCACGCTCACTTTTCCACAAGAATTACGTCCAAATATGTCCCTCCCTAATGTGATATTTGTGCCAAATTTCATTTTAATACCTTTATTTATGGCTTAGTTATGACATTTTATAGGTTTTCGGTTTCCGCCATTTTGTATTAATTACTTTAGTATAATTAATTACCTTAGTATATATATATATATATGTATGTACATAAGTGCATTAAAAGTACACGCACTTGTATGTATGTGCACCTGCAAGTAATAAAACACCCACACGCTCTTGTATTTGCACACGCAAGCAAAAGATCGTAACACATATAGTACATGTTCTTGTATGTGCACCCACAACAAATATAGCACTTAAATAAAAGAGCTGCACATACCTAGATGCAACGTTAGGACAGCATTCCTTTTGAGAATTTTTGGGCCAATTGCCTATTTTTCAAAATGTTTCTCACAAATGAATGAGTTGGTGGATGGAAAGTAGTCAGTGGGAGAAATTTTTAGGTTCTCCTTCTACTTTTCAGCCAGCTCCCATTCATTTGGGAAACTAAACAACTGAAGAACCCCACCGCTGGTACTCTCACCCACGCGTACGTGACGACACTTTTTAAAATTGCGATTGAAAAAATCACGTCTGAACCGCACAAAGCCACAAATTTTATGAAAATTGACGCAGTTATTGACACTTCAATTAAATGTAAAGTTGAAAACCTATTTACATATGAATACATAATATATTTAATTTTGGCGCAATTATCTACACTTGTCAGTTTGGCCAATATATTAGTAGGAGAAAGAAGGATGGTTACTTTCATTTGTGTATAAAGCTCAATACTTATTTACGTATGATATATACAAAGAACGTGTAAGAGAAGATTTTTACAGGTTCCTTAGTATGTGATATGTAAATATTTATTTGATTTTGGCACAATTATTGACACTCTATCCTCCATATGTGTATTCATGTAAATAGGTCGCGCACAAAATTGAAAGAACGCAAGCGCACTTTCAACGGGCAAACTTGCTTCATTCATAAAAACAAACACCATTACATTTACTCGAACTTATGGTTCTTGCAAATTTGTTTACATACACAAATAATTACATATGTATATACATACGTAAATATGCGCGACCGCTTGGTGTTTTAATATGTTATCAAACATATAATGTCCAGCAAATAAATATATAACTTATTAAACCTACATTAATTAAATATTTATTTATATTTCAAAATAATTTAAGAAATTCATCATAAAACAGTTCACATACATATGTATATGTATATATTATATACAGAGTCGTTTGCGCATTGCAAATACATATATGCTAAATCTATCAGCGTACATTTTTAAACATTGAAGTTAGCATAGCTTTTCTCATTTATTTCTAAAAATGCTCATTTTTTGCTATTTTTGTGCCCCTGATGTGAAATGTGGTGAAACACGCTAAAATTTTCTGTGGTGTGGTAAAAAAAAAAAAAAMGCTTATCTAAAACAGTGCCCCTTCTAAAAATGAAACATCGTAAAATTTGCAACTTCGTGGACCTTCTCTGGCTGGCTTGTACACAAATCAACACAGTTGTTGATTTTGTATGGACACAATTTCGTTGTTGCCACATTTATACCTTTCACTTCAATGAAGTTTTAATATTTTTTCCAAAGTGAAATTTTTTATGCAAAAAATAAGTAAAAAGGTAAATATTTTTGTTTTAAATTAGCAGTTGTTATCACAAATGATATAACGTAGCCATTTGTTGGTTTTATTTGTAAAATAACGTAAAGTTTGTTGGAGCTTTGAATCATTTTACATATTAGTAGTATCACTCTTCTCTACTGTCAACTCTGCTGTCCTCTCTAGTGTCGTCCGCAAACTTAAAGATATTTTCAAGTTAGCGAGAGCGACAACTGATAGCCTGCAGTCGTGTTGTCATACAGCCGTCTAAATAACTGTGTCCTTAAGAACGTGTGTATTTGAATATTTGACAAATTTAGCATGAAGTTTGTGGCGTTCTATGTGCATAGCATATTACTTGGTAACAGTAATTAGCTGTTTTATGCTTTGTGTTTTGTCAGTTGTATTGTAAATAATTGATTGAAAATAAGTATTGAATGCACAAATTTAATTTTTCTAATTTTTTTGGTATGTTCAGGAGTGTGGCTTTTCCGAAAACGTGCACCAATTTTAACGGGATATGTCTTAAAATTCGTGTTTTTAATTACAATTTACGAATATATATGGCGCGTTATCTATTTTTACGTTTTATTGCAATAAAAACAATAAAAAATATTACGATTTTGCACGATATTTACGCTATAAATGGCATAACTGTTCGAAATTGTTGAATTGTCGAATTGAAAATAAATAAATAAATTCAATTGGGCACTAGTGATACAAGCAGTGATCGGTTTCAAAATATCGATATTCTCAATATTCGAGTCTGAAAGAGAATTGGTAAAAATGAGAAATACATAATAGGAAAATAATAATAAATGGAAATATATAAAGAAATTAAAATAACGATATTCTCAATATTCGAGTCTGAAGGAGAATTGGTAAAAATGAGAAGTACATAATAGGACGATTATAATCATGGAAAAATAAAAAGAAATTAAAATATCGGTAATTCGAAAACCATTAGTGCATGAATCAATAGCGGCCATTCGAATTTACAACAGCGATGGCATAATTTCGAACATAACCTTGCCATTTCAGTTGAAGTGAAGTGATTGTGAAGTTTTTTATATTTTTATAAAAATAACATAAAAATCAATTTATCCTATTGATAACATAAACAACATTGATAAATAACAACATCAATAATTACTTGTATATATTTTTAACATCTAAAGACGTATTAAGTGCAAAAGTGAATTTTTAATTTCGGGAAATACGGAAGAAGCGTGTTGTCACAAAAAAGTGGACGCGAAAAGAAAACAACATTTTAATGAAGTTTCTTTTGGAAAACGTTGATATTGAGGTATGGATATGATTAATTATTGTCAATTTATTTGTCTATGGAATTATATTTTTCGCTCATCTGTGATTTAGCCAACCATTGTTAGAGGTAAATGCTTAATGTTGAGATGTATAGTTCGATATTGAAAAAAACCAACAGGCGCAGAACCAGATATTGGAGACGTATTTTCCATAGTRAGGCACAATTCCGATTTCTTTGGCGACGTGATCTAAAGGTACCGTTGGAAAGAGGAAGTAATCCTGATTAAAAAATATTCACTTCAAATTAACTAAATTACACTATAAAATTGTAAATAACTTCATATCTTAAACTTTTAGCAGGTCTTTACCTAAAAAATTTGCATTTTAAAAATTACATTTTACACTCGATTTAACCCCAATTTGCTGAAATTCCTTTTTTTCGTAAAAATTCCTCTATTCATACATATGGATATTTTCTTTTTTAAATGATGAGTTTGAGGGTTTGGCTATTTTTATACCATGTCTGGAATAGAATGAAAAATTTAACAAGAACACATTTTGTACATGCGAAGTTTAAGGAAATAACTTACCGATATGCAGGTGTTCTCAAATATTTTACAAAATTCCGTGACTTATTCACTACATTTGTATTTAAGTTATCTTTTACAGCTAACTGCAATGTGTGGGCAGCACTTTTAATAGAAATAATATTTTCGAATCTTACATTGCACACAATACTTTCGTAATTGTCTTCTAWTTCACTGTCACTTTCTTCGTCATCACTATGCAATGATAACAGCTCCACCGCTTTCACCATATTCCTGCCGTTATCAGTGGTTACTGCATAAACATTTTCAAAACATTTTCATTTTTAGTGGTTAAATATTGCGCAGTATGTTTCTGCTTCAATTCAAGCATGGCTAGTGTGAATATTTCAAGTTTATTGGATGTGATTATTTGAACATTTACACACAAAATAGCCCGATCGTGGCGAGTAGCTGTATCCATTTTTAAGCAAAGTATTTTATTTTTTAATAACTTTCTTATATCACTTTTTAAGTTATCACACTGATCTTTGAAATGGTGTAAAATATGTCTTGAGTTTATTTTATGGAATATGTAGACCATCAAATATTGGATTTGTTAATGTATTAAATGGCTCACTATCAAAATGTAACAAGGGCACTGATTCTTTAGTTAACAAAGTGATGCAAGAATTAACAACTTCATTCACGAACATTTCAACGGTAAATTTAATTTTTTTATCGTTTTTGCATGCTTCACTGCTTTCTATTTTAGTCCTTTTGTCAATAAATGTCTTTTCATATTAGTTAAACAGAGTGCACAAATTTTTTTTTTTTTACAAAGTTTACATTCTCCATTGGAGCCTTCAATAGTATAAAAATCACAAAAAAACGAAATACATTTCGTTTTCTTCCCATTATGAACTTATATCAAACTTTTACTTTTTGAGTTTTATAAATAAGCAGTGCTCATCACAACTTCTCCCTCGCGATTGAATGCTATCATATAATATGGAATATGCATTGAAATTAGATCATTGAAAACAACAATAAGATTATTAATAATATAAGGTGTACGCTTATAATAACAAAAACAAAAATGAAGAACAAATAATAGCGTTATTTCAAGTTCAGGGGCATAACATTTTGCTGTTATTATAACCGTACACCTTAGTTTTACTTTAAAGCTTAACAGAGATTAAGAAACATATTGTCACAAATTTTGAATTGATTTTTATTATTGATTTAAAAATATAAAAATCTAAAATAATTGTTATTTTTTGATCTAAAAACATAACTTTTATTTTTTATCTACAGAAATAAAAGTTATTTTTGATCTAAATATATAAAAATCAAAATTTAAAAATCATAAAATATTTCGCATATAGTTCACCTAAACATCATGATGGTGTAATCAAAACTTTTCTATGATGTTCCTTTATGTATGATTTTTTAAATTAAAAATTGTAAAGCAACTCTTATTTCTGGTTCCTGATTTTTATATTATTTTTCGATATTCTTCCTCTGGAGAAGCTCCCCTATCTGGACATAAACCATTTATACGGAAATTCGGTTTTTTTACCCCTCCGCCAAAGTAATCGGAATCGTGCCTACCGTTGGAAAGAGGAAGTTCTCCCGATTAAAAAATCGCTTAGTTTAGGAGATATTTGACCTTAAAGTTCACACACTTTATTTACATTTTTCTTTTCAAATTAATTAAATTGAACTATTAACCCTTAAATAAATCCACATTTTACACTTTTTTACATAAGAAATCTTTATTTTAAAAATTACATTTTGCATTCGTAGTGAACACCATTTGTGTGCTCAAAAGCGCTTCCATGTGATAATAAGGAAATTCGGTGAAATTCCTTTTTTCCCAAAAATTCCTCTATCCATGGATATGGATATGTTCTTTATTTAATTTAATAAACAAATAGGTAATATTATATAGTAATATTATTTAATAATGTATATATTGCCACCCAATATGCAAAACAACGTATTATCAAGAATAAATGGCCGGAGGCCGCCAACTCAGAAATGAGTACTTCAGTCACCCCGGGTGTTGGGTCGACCAGGGTTACTTTTTTAGAGCGCGGCCGAATGCCGCCAACGCAGAAAGGAGAACTACGCGAAGTAAATTTTATAATATTATCATAGAGTTTTAGTTATATGTGTTTCTTAAATATAAATCACATATACATATAAGTAAATATGTAGATGGAAAAAGTGTGCACAGTATGAAAAACGTGAATAAATTTAGTGAAATATAGAGAAATACCATGTGTTATTAGAACAAATTTTTGAACTTTTAATCGTGTATATTGTAAAAAATATAAGTTATTTTTATATTATTTTTCGATATTCCTCCTCTGGAGAAACTCCCCTATCCGCACATACACCATTTACGCGGAAATTTGGTGTTTTTTACCCCTCCGCCAAAGGTAATAAGGTGAATTATAATTAAGCTAGTCCATATTGTATTATAGTATTATTTTAGAAACCGGAATTACGTCCACATTATGACCTACTCGTGGAGCTTTATTCTAATAAACAGAACTCAAATATCGTCGTTGAATCATCATCATTTAACGTGGATGTTGAATTTGAGCAATATATGCTCTCTATTGATACAATTAAAAATTTACCATCAACAGCATTAACTATATAACTATACCAGTTCATTTAACTTCATTTGAGTACGTGCGACCTCCAGATATCGACTCGATGGAAGCCGAGTTAATATGTGAGCCAGCGCTTTCACAGTCAAAAGTATCAATTCCGATCTCTTGGACAAACATTTAAAACTCGTACTCGTGCGTTAGAAGCAGTCTAGGCGAACTTGCTAATATGCAATAAAAAAGAGATTCTTATTATGAAATGTACCAGAGCATAGAACAAAAAAAGATGATAATGAAATAACCCGGTTAAAGTTAGAAAAACAAAAGATGGAGAATGCTCAAGAACAAAAAGAACGACTTGCTGTCTTAGATCTTAAACTAAAATATAATACAGAAATAATAACAGTATAAATAAAAATATATTATTTATTGTTTGAATTACAAGAATAAATAGTTCTGTTTTAAAATATTATATATGTCTTATTCTGAATATAAGGTTGTAGAGAATCTGCCTTTTCATTTCAAAAGTAGTTATATCTAACAATTCAAATTCGTCTGCTGTTTCGGGTACATTCAAAGGGGTTTCCACAAATTACTCAATATCCGTATGATTAATTTCAATATTACGGAGGATGCTCTCTTCTAACACTTGCTGTGCAATAAATTGTATTTTTCAGCTAATCCAGTCCCGAAAAAATTAGTGCGGTTTTTAAAAAATTTTAATATTTTTGAATCGTGAGTTGAACCGCAGTAGCCAACAACCACATCGCAAATCCTCAGATGGTAGTCACTCACTACTTGCCCTTTAAGAGAATATATGTATATGACATCTGGAAAAGTAATTTGCATGATTTTTAACAGGAGCTTCCGGTAATTCAATTTTCCGTGCCATCAACGTATCCAATGCATAACGTTAGTTCATTGAAAGTTGTTCGCACTATTTCAGAGCGTTCTGCAGGATATGGCCAGTATATAAGTTAAAAACGTCATTATTTAATTTGCAATTATTTATTTCTGATGTTAATAGCTTCACGTTAACATTACATCTACCCTAACCAAGCTAAACCCCAAGCATATATGTATGTACAAGTATTTCGCTGTTTTTCCATGTTCGTGCAGCAACAATTGATTTGTAGCTCCCTTTACAAAAAGTAAAATAGAGTTGTTGCTACGCGATCTTACTCTTCAGGTGATCTTGCTGTGAGCTTTATGATTGCTGTTTGATTTGTGTCATCAAACATTGAACGCAAAAAAGATTTCCTTACCACTAGTGGGGGGAAATAAAAAGCCTTTTCTTGTATATTCATTCTAATTATACCCTGAACATGGGATATTAAGTTTGTCACGAAGTTTTTAACACCCAGAAGAAGGCGTCGGAGACCCTATAAAGTAATATACAAATGATGAGTATGTTGAGCTGAGTCGATTTAGCCACGTCCGTCTGTCTGTCCGTCCGTCTGTCCGTATATATAAGAACTAGTCCCTAAATTTTTAAGATATCGGTTTGAAATTTTGCAAAAATAATTTTCTCTTCAAGAAGGTACTCATTTATCGAAACTGCCGATATCGGACCACTATAACATATAGCTGCCTTACAACTAAACGATCGGTATCAAGTTCTTGTATGGAAAGCTTTCAGATTTGACAATGTATCTTCACAAAAGCTGGCAAAGGTTATTTTCTAGGGCAACAATGTTATTTTCGAAGAAATTTTTCATATCGGCTGACTATAGCATATAGCTGCCATACAAACTGAACGATCGAAAAAAAGTTTTTGTATGGAAAACTTTTGCATTTGACAAGATATATTCACGAAATTTGGTATAGATTATTTTCTAAAGTAAAAATGTAATCCCCAAAAAAATAATTCAGAAAAAAAGGTTCTTGTATGGAAAACTTTTACAGTTGACAAGATATATTGACGAAATTTGGTATAAATTATTTTCTAGCGCAACAATGTTATTTCCGATGAAATTGTTCAGATCGGCTGACTATAGCATATAGCTGCCATACAAACTGAACGATGGGAAGAAAGTTCTTGTACGGAAAACTTTTGCATTTGACAAGATATATTCACGAAATTTGGTATAGATTGTTTTCTAAAGCAAAACTGTAATCTCCGAAAAAATAATCGGCTTACTATAGCATATAGCTGACATATAAACCGAACAATCGGAATCAAGGGATTGTATGGAAAACTTTAGCATTTAGCGTGGTATCTTCACGAAATTATACATGGATTACTGCTTAAGGTATATAATCTCCAAAAAAATTGTTCGTTTTTAAAACTATTGTAAATAACTAAATACATGTGTATATGTTTATGTCTATATGTATTGCAGCATATTGTTCATTGCTGCTTGACATGGGGTTGTTTTCAAGTGTACAATTTAATAGATGCATGTGTGTGTGTTTAATATTTGGGGTACTCACAACGTTTCATAAAGTTATATGTCATAAACAAAAATTAAGACAAAATACAATGGTTGTGAACACGTCGTTATAAATTTGGTGTCGTAAATCACTTATCAATCAGCTGATTGAAAAAACATAAATTACAATATTTGCAAAAATAAGTATTTCGCAGTCAAAATGCCAAGGAGAAGTAAACATTTTAAAATAATGAAAATAAAAAGGAAATGTTTGAAAATTTTTCATTGAGTTTACATTGTTTATTAAACACTCCTAGAAGTGTTCATCTCGGAATACCAAAGTCATCCCAATGGCGACATAATGTACTTAGGAACTTTGATGACAACCGTTTCAACGAAATGATTAGTGTTCGCCCGGAGGAATTTCGCCGCATACTAAATTATATAAAGGACGATAGTGTATTTAACACAAATTCTAGTAGAGCACAACTTTCTTTAGATTTAAAATTAAAAATAGTGCTATTTAGGTTGGGATCTTCTGGAGATGGATTATCTATACGAAAGGTTACTTCATTGTTTGGCATGGGTGATAGGGGCACTATTCAAAATATAACTAAGCGCGTATTTAAAGCAATATTGAAATTAAAAGAGAAGTTTTTGTTTTGGCCAAATGAAAATGAAGGGTTAGAAACTGTTACTGCAACGCGGAAAGAGATGCCAGGTTGTATAGGATATATTGAATTATAGGATATATCCGAATTAAAGTTGGCTGAACCGTCAGCCAAAAAACATGAATTTTTTTATTCACGTAAACGCCAATATGCTATTAAAATGCAAGCTGTTTGTGACTATGGGCTACGAATTAGAAAAGTCACAAAAGGATAACCTGGAAGTGTTCATGACGCCAAAATCTTCTTGAATAGCCCTCTTGCAAAACGTCCTCAACGATTTTTATCTAACTCTCAGTGGATTGTTGGAGATAGCGCCTATCCACTCAAGCAATTTTTAGTGACACCGTTCAGACAAAATAGTACGGACTACACTACGGAAGAAAGAGAAAGTTTCAATAAGTATTTTTCAAAATATCGTGTGCGAGTTGAGAATTGTTTTGGCATTTTAAAAGAAAAATTCGGTARCTTGAAGGAATTGAAGTTTAGAATGATAAATGAGTAAAATAAAAAAGAATGCAATGAGTGGATCATGGTATGCTGCATTCCCCATAATATGCTAATCAATTTCCAAATTGAAAACGAAGAAAGCGTTGAAATTAACCCAATTCAATATAGTATACCACCAGGAAGTAGCACAAGATCAAGCCTTCTTGACTTCATACAAAATCAAAGATTAAATTAAAATACGCCATTATTTATACGTATATTTACTATTAATTATATTAGTATTCATATATAAAAATGTATGTATGTGTGTAAAAGTAATTGTTAAAAATAAACTTCAGGTACTCTTTTAGTAATAATTCTTGCTCTTCCTCCCTTAACTCCACTAATTTTTCTTTAATCGTCAATTCCCTTTCTCTTAATTCCAACTCTTTCTCCTTAAAATTCATTTCTTGCTCAATTTTCTGCTTTTTCAGCTGTATCATTTCAGWCTGAAATTGGAGAATATCTGTTGCCGTAGTTCTGGAATATATTCCTTTACGAATTGTCTTATTTATACATTCGCCTTCGCAAACAGCCGCAGAAGACGCTGACTCGTTGGGGTCTACTTCCGAATAGTTTTCCTTGTTCCCCAAACTGTCGTTGATTACTGCTGACTCAACCACTCTAACCCCGAAAATTTCATCCATTTCATTAAAAAATGTACACATTTTAAGTAAAGTGGTTTAAATCAAAATGTCTAGTTATTCTAAGTACCAATAGAAGAATGAATAACATTTAAATTCTCAAGTTCTGACTCGATTTACTAGTCGTTCCGCTTAATTTTACGGTTTAAACCATTTACACAAATTCCCAATTATCCCCAATACTATTTACTTCACTTGTGTACGCACGCAGAAACAGTGAACATTTAGTTTTATTTACAAAACAGACCCGTCGACATTCCCACGCTTTTGCTTTGTCATATGTATGTCTTGCACATATAACGAACCTTCGAGCGTGTCAGCTTCCAATCCACCGCAATGTTGCTCTCCTTTGAAAATCGCCTATAATACATCTGACACGTTGGCTTCTATAATTAAAATTATAAGAGATTACTTCTAAGTTGTATTTTAATTATAGATTTACCTCAAAATCCCTGCTTTGAGTCAAAAATTCAATCAATACCTTTCTTCTTCAAACAGGTTGGAACGCACCCGCTTTGCTTTTGTCTAAAAGCGCATTTAATTAGTTAAATTGTATTAATTATGCATTTTTATATTACCTGTATAACATTACATTGCTCCATTATTCCGAAAACCCTTGACAAAAGAAAATTTAAAGAAATTTAAATTTAAATACAAACGTAACCGCAACACAAAAGCAAACTGATGTAAACAGAAATCAGCTGATCAGTTATGAAAAACCGAATACATAGCGTTCAGAGTTGTATTTGCGTAAACTTATTTTAGAATGCAATCCAACAACAATTTTTTACACTAGCGTAAAAACTTATAATTTATGATTTTACGATGCTTTAAGACACGTTGTGAATACCCCAATTATCTCAACTGTAAATTTATGACTTGTGCGCATTGCATGTAAATTATGTTTATGTACRTATGTATGGATGTGTGAATATTAACATATAAATAAATATTTATTTTTAATAGTATTTCGATTTTGCTGATAAGTAAGCATCTTCAATGATATTTGAACATATTGTCGAGGGAAAAAAATTATTATTTAAAATATTGTTGGGCTGTATATGAATATGTACGTAAAGTATGATACTTAAACATAACTTTCTTAAATGTAGTCCTTTTTTTGCGCTTGCATAATCGATGCTTCCATTCCTTGACTTTTGTGTCCAATATTGCTGCAGTCTTTGGTGTGCATCTATTTCGTCTACTACCAGTCTTTTGAAGCTCTTTCCTTTTTGTTGTGATTTTCAAATTATTCGGGTCATCATCTGCTTGGTTCTGCACTTTAGCAGTTTCGCGAGTTATAATTGTTGGCTGCTTTCTATAATTTACAAAGTATTTTCCTATTTTGGTAAGATTAGGATTTGGCTTAACTAAAACACCTTTGCGCTTTTTCGGCAATTTTGTTGGTTTATTCATAACTTGAATTTCTTCTTCTTTCTCATATGCTTCAGCATCATCTTCCGAAATGTGGTCGATTTCTTAGCATCGTCCTCATCTTCAAACGGTTTAACTTGGACTATCCCACATTTCTTCAAAATGTGAGCCTGCCGGAGGAGATAGATGACAAGGTACCAATTCAGTTGGTTTGTCCTCAGTTATTGAATGTTTAAGAAATTCTTCAAGTCATGTTTCTTCAACTTCATTTCTTTTCTGTCTCTTCTACTACTTCTGTTGTTTCATCCTCAGCAGAAAACAGATACAATGTATATGAAAGACAGATAAAATATTGGAACTTTTGTACTTTTTAAATCCGAGTCAAAACGGTACAAAATTTCTGGTTCTTCTACTATAATAAAGTCTTCTAACAGCACGTCACGCTGAAGAGAACTATAAGTTATTTCGGGCTCTTCTTCTTGTAATATCGCTTTACAAAGTTTAAGATTTTCGAAATACTCTGCCGTTATTTCAAAACACTATTTTTGAACTTCAAGAAAAATTGTTGAAAAGTACTTGAATATGAAGGTTACTTGACTAAAAACAAATGTATCTTAAATACTTGTATTTATTTGACTTTGGTGGATAAGTGTTGGAAGTGTGCAACACCGCTTCCGATAAATCCGCTTGGGCATCAAGAATTGTATTCTTGTTTATACCCATGATTTTTTGCGGAACACTTTTCATATTTGTGGAACTGCTGGTATTCTCCAAGAAAATCGTTGGAGGTATATTGATTTGGTCGCCTAATTGACCTTGCTGTGCCTCGACTCACAGCTGCTGAATAAGTCTTGGATGGCAGTTAAATCACAAATACACCCGTCTTACAATTATTTTTGTTTTAATTTGCCTGTATTTTGAACAGGACTCTTTTTTTGTGTCCGAGCTCTTTATCCGGCTCTAAGGACTAATATGCGGGAATATACACTTGTATTACAATTATTTTTGTTTTAATTTGCCTGTTTTATTAATACAGGATTTGCCCGAGCTTTTTATCCGGGTCGAAGGACCAACAATGTTTCAAACTCAATTAAAATTTTATCAAACCTTACCTCTGGTGGGGGGAAATGAAAAGACCTGCGCTGAGCTGGGAATTATTTCATTCTAATTTTTATTTGGTATTTTCATTGCTTATATACAATTTTTAAAACTATCTTAAATAACTAAATATATGGTTTGTTTTCAAGTGTACAATTTAATACATGAATGTGTGTGTGTTTAATGTTATCTCAACTGTAAATTTATGACTTGTCTCCCCATGTATTTTTATTTTTATTGGATGCGCATATTTATACACATATATAGAGATGTTTATTATACCCTGAACAGGGTATATTAAGTTTGTCAAGAAGTTTGCAACACCCAAAGGGAAGCGTCGAAGACCCAATAAAGTATATATATAAATGATCAGTATGTTGAGCTGAGGCGACCTGGACATATCCGTCCGTCCGTCCGTCCGTCTGTGAATATACGAACTAGTTCCTCATTTTTTTAAATATCGTTTTGAAATTTTGTAAACGTCATTTTCTCTTCAAGAAGGTGCTCATTTGTCGGAACTGCCAATATCGGACCACTATAACATATAGCTGCCATACAGACTGAATCATCGGATTCAAGTTCTTATAGAAATAATGTAATATCGAAAGAAATTGTTCAATCTGCTCAACATAGCATATGGCTGCCATACACACCGAACGATCGGACCCAAAGGGTTGTATGGAAAACTTTCGAATTTGACGTGGTATCTTCACGAAATTTGACATGGATTACTACTTAAGATAATAACATAACCTCCGAAAAAAATTTTCAGATCGGATTACTATAGCATGTAGCTTCCATAAAAACTGTGTATGTTCATAGTTACTAAAACAAATACACCTGTTAAGGGTATATTAGTTCGGTGCAGTTTTTCTTGTTTTTATAAATATTTCAGCTTTGCTAATAAGTAACCATGTTCAATGATATTTGAACAATTGCAATTACAACTTCTGAATGTCACACATCAAAGATTTATGCTGTTGCTTGGAAACAGTTTATGTCATACTAGCTGACCAATTCATCTTCTAGTTAGTTGTGTCTTAACTGAAGTTATGTGAACCTCTCTTAGCTCTCGAAGCGTCTTCGATAGAACGAAATACGTCATTTTGTACATTGGAGCTTTTTTGAGCATATATATGTTGAAGAGGTGACAAATGGTTTAGTTGTTAACAAAACAAAACTTTCAACTTTTTCTTGCTATATATTAATAACTAATGTAATATGGGTTTTCTAAAAAAAAAAGACAAATTCAAATTAATATAAATAATAATTAATTAGAGTTGTGATGTCAAGATCTTTTTCGTCTATATTTTCAATAAGAACCTTATCAAATCTATTTCCAAGGCTTTTGTTTCGGCGTATGAGAACCTTTTCTCCACAGGCATACGTTCAGAAGTTTTCCCTGGATTGTTTCTTTCCGGAGTTTTTTTCTTGAGTTTCAGATAATTTTTCATTTATAGACGTTAGCTTTTCTTCCTCACAGTTGTGAAGGAGGTCGGTTGGTCTAGCATTGATAACGGAATGAAAACTGCAATTGTATTTGTGAGTTGATAAAATAAGAAAGTCCATTTTTTGCTGTTCTTTTATACAGCGCGCAATTGCCAACATCGTGGACTGCAACCATTCTACCTGGCCATTACTTTCGTTGTGAAGATTAGGAATGAAGAACTGAGCCATAGGAAAGATATTTTTAAGCATCACTTGAATGTATTAAATTGAAGAGCTTTTTCGTTGTCAGAGACACCGCAAATATCTAATTTTCACCCGGGAGATTTGGGATTGATAAGTTTTTTACCTATTCCAGGATCAGGACGTTTTCTTTGATATTTATTCCACAAACATATTATGCAATTTGCAACTGGTGATTTAAATTTTTTTTATATTTGGAAAGTAGTATTCACGAGAAATTTGGTGAATATTATTAATATATTATAATATTATTTTGTTTTGTATCTGTGCTAGAGTATGGAGATCACAATAAATTCAGTTGGGGGCGTTAGGGTTGATATTATATTACTTTTTAGGCATTTTATAATATATTTAGGAGTATCGAAAGTAATTATGTAACACTTAAATTTTTTAAAAAGAATTTTTGTGATTAGACTTAGAAATCATTAAATGGTTAATAGGACAATTGACGGTTTTGATAAGGTTACTTAAGGATTTTTTTTTACACCTGTGTACAGTTTCATTTGATGAAACTTTCTTTAAATTGTTGTAGAATTGTCTAGAAAGCAAAGCCAAAGGCATCGGCACCGATGTCTTTTCCCGGCTTACGGGGTCAGTAGGGTAATCTTTTTAAAATTTTTTTTTGCATTTTCTGTTTCCTTATACCCTTAGAATTAATGTAGAAACCCACTTTACCATTGGAAGGTTTTGAAAAAGGCCCAAAAATAATAAAACATCTGGATGTTTGGAGCGCTCGGAGTGCACACCTGGTACAAAACACACCAGTACCTGAAACAGTAAACACGTTTTTCTCAAACACACACTTTTTTAACTGTTTAATTTTTTGTTTTTAATGTTCACAAAACGCCTGACTATCGTCCCTATATCTTTTATAATTTATTGACAATACAATTTATGTAAAAAAACATGGGAAAAAACGTTAATTACTTTTTTTCCACTTGGCACAAGTTTTCGCTGGCAAACATCTTTTCATTTTTGCATTTGTGTGTTTTTCAGACATAGCGAATATTAGCGGCTGATGTTGGGTAAAAAAAGAGTGCTCGTGAAATTATGGTAATTGGACGACCTTTTTGAAACAAAACTGCACCTAAAGCAGTAGAAGAGGCCCTCTTGTAAGCTTGAAGGGTTGATCATAATCGTATTGAACTAAAACATCCTCTGAAGCTAATGTTTGTTTTATTCGTTCAAAGGCTAAAGTCAACCTTCACATTTCTTGAATAACATGAAATAATTTGTCCGTTTCTCCGCGAAAGTAAGCTGTCAAAGGCTTGACTATGGCAGCATAGTCTTTTATGAAACGCCTACAATCCTGACAGTCCTAGAAATGATCGTATTGCTCAAAGAGTTTGCGGAATTTCTTAATTAAAAATATCTCGAATTTTATCTGGGCAAATTCTAATATTCGAGTTCGAAACAAGAAACCCTAGAAACTCCAATTAAGTTTTAAAAAAGTTCGATTTTTCAGGCGAACTTTCATTTCTGGGTTCTCAAGAATTTGAAGTATGTGGTTCGTGTGCTTTAAATTTAATGGTTCCCCTGAAAAATAAATAATTCTATAGTCGACGTAAACGTGATTTTTTAACCAAAGGGTAATCTTCAGAATTGTTGAAATAATTCATTTTCAAAATTGGTATTCTGACTGAAATTTTCCTAAACGTTTTGAAAGGGTTCTAATTCTTCGGGCATAAAATTTACCTTTTGCAGTTTGTGAAAGGATGCACGATCAGAAATGAACTGTTCGCGATTTCGTTTATAGGTACCTTATATACATATTCTGATTCGGGTGATGTGGTTTAAGAATGTACATACTTGGGTGTATGTTGAGTCTGCTGAGTGGATAGTTTCGAAATACTATTAGGCTCTCGGTAATAACTTTTATTGCTACCGAATTCTATTGGCGTTGGTTTATTAGGATTTAAATTGAAGTTAATACCTCATGCGGTCCATTATTGTAATCTATATCTTTAAATTGTGACGTTACCGGCTTCTTCTATAATTGAGCTCGGAAGCCACTGCAAGAGCAGTTGGAATGTTTTTGGGTTTGGAGAATACAATGGACTTGGAGTTAGTACAATGGACGTCGAAGTCTTGATATGAAGACGCGCAAGGCGTTTCTCTAGTGGAAATAATATATTTATTTCTGTTATACGTTATGATTTGTTTATTAATGATGAGGCATAGCATTTTGTCTACCTTATTATAATAATCAGTAACAGAAAGCTATCTTGTCTAAGGATACATAGTTCGTTCTCCAAAAGATAAAGAGGAATTTTATCGGCATATTCCTGATCTACTTGTAGCTTACCTAAAATAGCCTTGAAACTAAGCACGGCTAAATAACCGATATCGGACCACTATAACATATAGCTGCCATACAAACTGAACGAGCGGAATTAAGTTTTTGTATGGAAAACTTTCACATTTCACAAGATATATTTACGAAATTTGGTATAGATTATTTTCTAACGTAGCAATCTAATCTCCGAAAAAATTTATCAGATCGGCTCACTATAGCATACAGCTGCCGTACAAACCGAACGATCGGATGGGCTTGTATGGAAAATTTTCATATTTGATAATGTATCTTCACAAAAGTTCGCACAGGATATTTTCTAAAATAATTATGTAATATTAGAAGAAAGTGTCCAGATCGGTTAACTATAGCATATAACTGCCACACAAACTGAACGAACGGAATCAAGTACTTGTATGGAAAACTTTTGCATTTGAAAGATGTATTCACGAAATTCAGTATGCATTATTTTCTAAGACAATAATTTAATCTCCAAAGAAATTGTTCAGATCGCTTAGCTATAGCATATACATAAGTAGCTGCCATACAAACTTGAATGATCGGAAAAAAGTTCTTATATGGAAAACTTCTTCATTTGACAATATATCTTCACGAAATTTGGTATGAGTTATTGTTTATAGAAATAATGTAATATCGTAAGAAATTGTACCGATCTACTTAAGGTAATAATATAATCTCCGAAAAAATTGTGCAGATTGGATTACTATAGCATATAGTTCCCATACAAACTGTGTATGTCCATAGTTACTAAAAGAAATACACCTGTGGAGGGTATATTAGCTTATTAGGAAAAAAGGGGTCATAAGGTTATAAAAAAAACTGAAGCATACGATCGCCAAACCTTTTGAGGGTTTTACTATACTGACCTAGTACCATCACCCTGACTTGGAATTTCTTACCCCCTCAGATTAGCTGTTGTACTGCGTTATTAATGCAATGTTTTTGTCAGTTTGATGATTTGTACTAAATTAATTCAAATATCAGAAATGATATTCCTATATTTAACACGAGTTCTTTTTTAACGWTGTTTCATTGGACCCCAACCTTTTTCCCGAACAAAATTTTTTATTACGCAAGGGAATTTTACGCAAAAATTTGATTTATTTCTATTGGAAATTAGATTAAGGTTTTGATTAGGTTTTTTATTAGTAGTATATTTTTAAATACCCACTTGGAAATTGTTTATATAATCACTTATACTTTTAAATATTTTGATTAATAATGAATTTATTGTTTCGCAGTGCTTCAGGATTCCTTATTCCTTTATGTGTATATTGTGTGTTTCTGGTCCTTTAGAATTCCTAATTTCTTTTGCAGGTCCTTGGTACTTCAGAATTCTTATGTTCTTTTTGTAAATCCTTGGCCCTACATTGATCGTAAAAAATTATTTAATTTACAATTATTCATTCTGATGTTAATACCTTCATGTTAAAATTACAGCTACCCTAACTAAGCTAAAGCCCAAACATACTTGAATACTTCGCCGCTTTTCCATGCTGGTGTAACAACAACCCCTTTTACAAAAGGTGAAACATCGTTGTTTTACGCATCAGCTTCCGAATACCACCCAACAAAGAGTTATGCTGTTGTTGAGCGTTCTTGTTAGTGATAACAATGGTTGTGCCACTTAACCGGGATTGATTGTCCTTTGGTTGTATCGATTATTCGTTGTCAAGATAGTAACCGAACACTTTGGACTATATGTATATGTACATTCCTGTGGCTAATAGAAATATGCCCTGCATTTTGTGTCATAGGTTATTTAAGAACATGGGTATATTATAAGACGAAACATATTTTTTTAATTGTAGGATGGAGTCATGTGTAGAAGTTTACGCAAGTGAGGAAAGTTTTCTGATCGCCATTTACTTGGGAGTGGCCAGAAACGATTCTCTTACATATGACTCAAGCAGCTCACGACTTCCGGTCCTTGACCAAGTATCCTCTGGGTAGCCTAAGAACATCCGTTTGACGGCGAGCTAAAGTGAGAAGGAGAAACATTCCCTGCATAGGGTTGTGCGCTGGGTTTGGGACCCGCCACGTAAAAAAAAGCACTCCAATGACAACATAACAACAGCCTCGAATGAGAGACCCCACTTTTGATGACGACCATGGCAAACGAAATAAGAACTACGAATTTATTGCATGCACCTGGAATGTCCGGTCCCTTAATTGGGAAGGTGCCGCTGCCCAGCTGGTTGATGTCCTCGTAAAAATAAAGGCTGACATCACCGCCGTCCAAGAAATGCGATGGACGGGACAAGGACAGAGACGAGTAGGTACTTGTGGCATTTACTACAGTGGCCATATAAAGGAGCGCAAGTTTGGTGTGGGATTTGTGGTGGGAGAGAGACTCCGTCGCCGAGTACTATCATTCACTCTGGTGAATAAACGTCTAGCCACAATCCGCATCGAAGCGAAGTTCTGCAACATATCGCTGATTTGCGCCCACGCCCCGACGGAAGAGAAGGACGATGTAACCAAAGATGCCTTTTATGAGTGCTTGGAAAGCACTTATGAGAGCTGCCCCCGCCACAATGTCAAAATCGTGCTTGGCGACTTTAACGCCAGGGTGGGCAAGAAGGTATCTTTGGCACTACGGTCGGTAAATTCAGCCTCCAAGAGGAAACATCVCCAAATGGGTTGAGGCTGATCGACTTGGCCGGGGTCCGAAATATGGTTATCTGTAGTAAGATTTCAGCATAAGAAGATACATCAAGCTATCTGGCTGTCTCCGGATCGAAAAACCATCAACTAGATCGATCATGTTGTGATAGACGKAAGATACGTCTCCAGTGTTTTAGATGTGCGTGCGCTCCGAGGTCCTAACATCGACTCGGACCACTATTTTGTTGCAGTCAAAATTCGCACGCGCCTCTGTGAAGCAAAAAACGCACGTCATCAAACACAAGGAAGGCTCGACGTCGAAAAGCTGCGATCACAACAGACAGCCAAACGATTTTCTACTCGTCTTGCACTCCTGCTCCCTGAGAGCACTCGTCAACAACTCGGTATAAGGGAACTGTGGGACGGCATTTCAAACTCCTTTAGTACAGCTGCAACCGAAACCATTGGTTTTCGGAAAGTACAAAAGAACAGCTGGTACGACGAGGAGTGCCGTGTAGCAGCGGAGAGAAAACAGGCTGCCTACCTCGCAACGTTACGATCGAGCACAACACCTTCGGGATGGGATAGATACCGAGAGTTGAAGAGGGAAGCGAGACGCATTTGCAAACCGAAAAAGAAAGAGGCAGAAATGTATGAGTACGAAGAGCTTGATAAACTGGCCGATAGGGGTAATGCTCGAAACCTCTACGAAAAAATGCGGCGGCTTACAGAAGGTTTCAAGACCGGAGCATACTCTTGTAGAACCCCAAAGGTGATCTAGTCATCGATGCCCAGAGCATACTTAAATTATAGAGGGAACACTTCTCCAGCCTGCTGAATGGCAGTGAACGCACAACGCCAGGAAAAGGCGAACCCGATCCCCAATCAACGACGATGGAGCAGACGTTCCATTGCCCGACCAGGAAAAAGTTCGAATAGCAATTACCCGCCTGAAGAACGACAAAGCGGCGGAGGCCGATGGATTGCCGGCACAGCTATTCAAACACGGCGGCGAAGAGCTGATAAAAAGCATGCATCAGCTTCTTTGTAAAATATGGTCGGACGAAAGCATGCCCAGCGATTGGAACTTAGGTGTGCTATGCCCAATCCTCAAAAAAGGAGACCCCACAATCTGCGCCAACTACCGTGGGATAAGCCTCCTCAATTTCGCATATCAGGTTCTATCGCGTATTGTGTGAAAGATTAAAGCCCACCGTAAAAAAACTGATTGGACCTTATAAGTGTGGCTTCACACCTAGAAAATCAACAACCGACCAGACACCATGCGCCAAATCTTTGAAAGACCCGTGAAAGGAGAAGCGACACTCACCACCTCTTCGTCGATTTCAAAGCTGCTTTCGACAGCACGAAAAGGAGCTGCCTTTATGCCGCGATGTCTGAATTTATTATCCCTGTAAAACTTATACGGCTGTGTAAGCTGACGTTGAGGAGCACCAAAAGCTCCGTCAGAATCGGGAAGGACCTCTCCGAGTCGTTCGATACCAAACGAGGTTTCAGACAAGGCGATTCCTTATCGTGCGACTTTTTTAACCTGCTTCTGGAGAAAATAGTTCGAGCTGCAGAACTAAATACAGAAGGTACCATCTTCTATAAGAGTGTACAGCTGCTGGCGTATGCCGATGATATTGATATCATCGGCCTCAACACCCGCGCCGTTAGTTCTGCTTTCTCCAGACTGGACAAGGAAGCAAAGCAGATGGGTCTGGCAGTGAACGAGGGCAAGACGAAATATCTCCTGTCATCAAACAAACAGTCGTCGCACTCTCGACTTGGCTCTCACGTCACTATTGATAGTCATAGCTTTGAAGTTGTAGATAATTTCGTCTATCTTGGAACCAGCGTAAACACCACCACCAATGTCAGCCTAGAAATCCAACGC
>NW_017535841.1:428355-435961 GCF_001853355.1 Bactrocera latifrons | reverse complement strand
AGTTCAGCGAATTAAAAGACAGCGGCTACGCTGGCTAGGTCATGTTGTCCGGATGGACGAAAACACTCCAGCTCTGAAAGTATTCGACGCAGCACCCGGCGGGGGAAGCAGAGGAGAGGAAGACCTCCAATACGTTGGAAGGACCAAGTGGAGAAGGACCTGGCTTCACTTGGAATATCTAATTGGCGCCACGTAGCGAAAAAAAAAAAAACGACTGGCGCGCTGTTGTTAACTCGGCTATAATCGCGTAAGCGGTGTCTACGCCAATAAAGAAGGAGAAGAATCATATACATATACATATATAATAGTAAAGAAGCGCGAACTTTTTTAAGGAAATAATCAATCAAACGAGACAAGTGGTTTTAAGATCGGGTGTAACTGAAGATTTTATACTACCGCAATTTGCATAGATCAAGGGCGGCTTGATTATTATATTTTTTTAAGTTTTCGATTCACATCGACAAAAAGCAGTTAAGTGAACTGAAGTATTATACTCTTTTAGGAGAAGTTTGGCAAAATATAAGTGTTTAAAGATAGGGAAAACTCCCGTGCTCTTATGTCAAAATTCCTCAGTTCATTCACAAGGAAAGTTTCGGCCAGCCTTATACCTTACGATATAAGTATGCCTTCAGGGCTATTAAACAATTGTTTCTATAAAAATATAAATATAGCGATGACTATTATATTATAGTTACATATACAATAATAAGCACCATATACAAAAGTAAAACTGGTCTACAACGGTTTTGTTGCGCTAGGTATAAAACCGTTTATATTTATGCCCATAAATCATGAAACAATCCATGTTTTTTAAGATGTACTTTAGTTTTTGATTAAATTCATTTTAATTTTACTTTAAATCACAAAATACTTGACGCAATAACTAAAATTTGTGCAATACAAGTTCTTTTATACCGAGTTATTGACGAGTACTCTCAAGTTTCAGGGGGGCAATTCGAGCAGAAAATCGTTCCGCTGTTTGTAGAGACTGCAGAGTATTGACGTCGAACCCTCCTTGTGTTTTCTGACGTGTGATTTTTCCTGAACAGAGGGGGTTGTCTCAACGAATTTGAGGATGCTTCCTCCTTGATGTTGAATTTCCCGGCCGTTGTGCCAAAGAACCCTCCTTGCCCACCCTGGCGTTAAAGTCGGCAAGCACGATTTTCACATCGTGGCGGCGGCAGCTCTCATAGGTGCGCCCCAATATGTCATAGAAGGCATCTTTGGTAACATCGTCCTTCTCTCCCGTCGGGGCGTTGGCGCAAATCAGCGATATGTTGAAGAACTTCGGATTGTGACGAGACGTTCATTCACAGGAGGGAATGATAGTACTCGGCGACGGAATCTCTCTCCCGCCACGAATCCTATTCCGATCTCGCGCTCCTTTATATGACCACTGTAGTAAATGCCACAAGGACCTACTCGGCTCAGTTCTTGTCCCGTCCATCGTATTTCTTGAAAGGCGGTGATGTCAGTCTTTTTTTGACGTGGACATCAACCAGCTGGGTAGTGGGCCCAGCGCTTTCCCAATTAGGGATCAAACATTCCAGGTACATGCCCTCAAATTTTAATCTTTAACGCGTTTGCCATGGTCATCATCAAGAGGAGAGAATCGTTTCTGGCCACTGCCAAGTGATTGGCGATCAGAGAATTTTCCTCACTTGCGTGCAATTCTATACATGACTCTATCCTTCATCCTGTTCTTTACTATAATTTCCAAAATTTCTTCAGAAATACGGAATAGTTTTAGCTGACACTGAAATTTGTTTTTCGAGATAGCTCCAGTTTGTCAGTAGATTTTGGTACTTAGAGGTTTCCTAGGAAATTTTAGACTGTCAACACAAAACTTTCCTAAGCTTCAATTTCTGAAAAAGTTGTAACCCTAATATAATATGTATGTATGTTTCATTCAACTTTGTCGTGTGAAATTCGGAAATTAAATTCCAAGACCAGCGCTTTGACAAATTGCTTTATCATTTCTAATCTGATCGCGTATTAAAACACTGAGTTCATTTTGAGAAAATATAACAGCTGTAGATTTTTCACCCCCTGATTCACATCAATGGGTAGACTGTATTGATATCCGAATATTTGGCGACAGCATTCTTTTTGATAAGGAAGCGAGATTTTCAATAAGTAAATAGGACTACTTTTAGACTGTGATTCTTGATTTATAATAATAATAATAATAATACCTAACAATTACCCTCCTCCCGCCAACCGACGCGAGGGGCGTAATCCGCAAACGAGCGGAAATAGCCGAGTCATAAAAGGCAAGGGAGTTTTAAGCGTTGCGATCTTAAGCTGCTCAGCTACAGAAACCAAAATTTCAACAGCCAAAATTAAGAATTAAAATTAAAGTTTATAATTTTTAAATGTTACTTGTTAAGAGTAGATAAAATAATTTTTTTAATGGTAAAGAGTGAGTCTGAGATATCAAATGTGCTGGAATGAGAATTCAAATCGTGACATATACGGATGGTTCGTTTAACTCGAAATTTGTTCTAGAAAATTTTAAAAGTAATGGTCTAAACTGCCTTGTAGAGCGAGCGGGGTAAAATTAATATTAGACAAGAGAKATGGGCTACAGACTGACCCATTCATGAGTTTTACAAGAAAGATTATACCAAGCATCTCCCTACGACTAGCGAGTTTCGAGAGATTTATGAGTTTTAAACAGTTAGTATAAGGGGAAGATTTAAACTGGAATCCCAATGCAAATGATTTAAGACAAAAAGTAAAAATTGTTTTTGAACGGACTCTATTTTCTCAGAATGAACTTGATAACAAGGGTTCCATACTACAAAAGCATACTCTAATATAGGCCTCACCAAAGATGTAAGAAGAATTTTTCTGGTAAGCGGATCTCTACATTCTTTAGACCAACGTTTAACAAAACTAAGAGCACCTTTAGCTTTAAAAACCATGGAAGATACGTGAAGACTAAAATTGAGCTTGGGGTCCATAGTTACTCCTAGATCAACAAAACTGCATGCAGTAGGGTCTACAGATCTACGTGAAAAGCACATCGTTTYACATTTTTTAAGGTTCAATGGCATGTCATTTCTAACACACCAAGAAACTAGGTTGTTTAAGTCTGTTTGCAACTGACATCTTTCGCTATTTTAGGTGAATGATTTAAAAAGTTTTACATCGTCAGCACTTTTGAAAACTTAACAACAGATGAAATGTCATAAATAAAGAACAAGAACAGAATTGGGCCAAGGAACGCCTGAAGGAACATTGATTATGTCAGAAATAGTTTCAAGCAAATTAGTTATTGTAGATTTCCCTTTACGAAAACCGTGCTGAGAACAAGAAATTAGTGGAGAGATCCGGAAGGTTATGTCGTCTGTTATAATTGCTTCAAAAGGTTAGGTATTGCAGACAACTTTACCATTCCCCTATAGTTTTCAATAGGTGACCTAAATCCACTCTTATGCAAAGGAATTATAAATGACTTTTTCCATATGGATGGAAATAAGCCTTGCATTAGAGATGAATTAAATAGTTTTGCTAGGGGTTGGTATATATATTTGACACATTTCTTAAGAAAGCACGAGGGAATCATATCTGGGCCATAATTGTATGATTGTTCTAATATATATAACTGATATAAGACGTCTGCTTCCGAAATGGTAGGTGCATTAATGACAGAAATCGGACATACCTTGTGCTGATGCGGAACATTTTTTGGAGACTTTGGAGAGTGATTGGACCTAAAAAATTCAGCGAGCATATTAGAAATGGTGTGATTCTCACTGGACATACCAGACTTATAATTCAAAGCGAACTGAAAATTAGAAATCCTGCGTTTGAAGTTGACGGAACCATAGAACAATTTGGATTACGTATAATATTATTTTTTACTTTATTTATATAATTATTATAACATAATTTATTAAGTTGAGCAAATTGTCGGAGCAATTTAGAATACTTTGAATAGTCAGCAACTAAACCAGTATTTTTGAAAAGTTTAAAAGCACGAGATTTTCTATTTTTTAATTTGTTTCCAATAAAACTTTCAAACTTTTCGTATAATTTTTCGGTAAGAAATCTAAGAGTGGGAATCATGTCGTGATTGTATGCACGAAAATGGTGCGCAGAACATAACTGGAAAATTAAGTGTGTACTAGTAACAAGTCAATATCTATGAAAATATTAGATATTAGCTATATAATCATTTATTCAAAAAGTACGAAAAACTGTAGTCTTAGTATTCATATATTAAAATTTCAGTGTTACCTTATATGGCATTATTCTTTTTCTTTATTTCACAGGCTTTTATGTTCGAATCAGCGCTGAACCTAAGAATAACTAAGTGGGCAGAAAAAACATGTCAAAAATTGGATGAGCAGTATTTTGAATGCTGGAAGGGGCTGAAGAAAAATTTTAATATTTAATTATTGTTAATATTTATACGATTTAAGGGAACTTTGAATAATAAAAAGCATTAAAATCAGAATTATAGTACTTTAAATTACAAAGAGCAATTTTCGAAATAAAATAAATATGTAAGTATAGTAGATAACTTACGTTATAAACATGAAAACTTGGATTTAAATCAGGTGTATTTCTTTATCTTATATATAAAAATGAATCGCAAAATGTGTTGCTAAGCGCATAACTCAACAACGCCTGAACCAATTTGGTCAATTCTTTTTTCTAAATGTTCGCTGACGCTCAAAGATGGTTTTCATGGCGAAAAAAATTCGAATAATTATCGGAAAACCCCTAAAAACAGCTCTTATTTTTCCCATACAAACGAATGAATGTTTGTTTTTTAGTAACGGTTCGAGAACAGCTGAACCAATCTTGATGACATTTTCAGAGTTTGTTCGCTGTGGATCGGAGAAGGTTTAGAAATAACGAAAACCGCATACTTATCGTGTGGGAAAGTCATAAAAGTGGAGAATTCCAAAAAGTAACTTTTTTCATACAAAATTTTTCTTTCAATTCTTTTTTATTTTGGTTTTTAATTATTTGAATCGTCCAAATTTGTCATTCTGGCTTTAAAAAAAATTACTGAAAATTAATCAGTGATGATGTTATGTGTGTTTCACACAAAGTGATCAGTTACAGATTGAAATTTGTTACAATCCTCTTCCGGGTCGCGCTAATATCGGTCGGCGTTCTTTTTGCCGTCAACCTATGGCAGCCCAAGGCACATGAACGAGTACTCCCAGGATGCGGTGACATACGTGCGGAACTATAGATCGTGGTCAATCAGCAAGCGATCGTCACTATATCAAAGAACGACTTTACAAACAACTGTTACGACGTTTGATGGACTTTATCTTGAAGCAACGTATGGTATATATGGTGCTGTTAGATGCTAGATGCACTCTGTTGAGTTGCAAAAAAGAGGTTTGCCGCACGCATACATTCTTATTTGGATAGTTGATTGTGGTTACACAAGATCAAATTGATGAAATCATTTCTGCGGAAATTTATGATGCAGAGAAATATCCAGTATTATACGAGGTAATGAAAACCAATATGGTTCATGGACTTTGCGGACATCACAATGTGGCTTGTATGTCTGACAATAAATGCACCAAAAACTATTAAGGTGCTTTTCTTTCGGAAATTACACAAATTAGAAATGATGGATGTCTATCGTCGTAACTCATCCGACGACAAAGGCAGAACATTTACCATTCAACTTGAGTTGAAGTGACTATTGACGTCGACAACACATGCATCGTACTACTGTTGTCTAATTCACATTCAAAACTTATTTCAATGTTCAATTTTGCAGTTTGGTGTAATTGATAAAATACGTCACCAAAGGAAGCACATGGCCGTTATTGGTCTTGAACGATGCGGTCGTTACGTGGACTGCAATAAAGCGCTTTGGAAGATACATATTTACTTTTCACTTCATGAACGTTTTTCGATTGATGTGCGTTTCGCAGTTAATTTGCAAAATGCACTATGGTCTGAAATTCTAATTTTTTGGCATAAATTAGAAGGAGTGGTACTAGGCCACTGAAATTTCGCAAACAGGTTTTATATGACTTAGTTAAGAAAAATTCCAAAAATGGATGAAAACGGTCATTCTCCAGGGGTACCTCCCTTGGACGTATAGTAAAAATTTTTGAATTTCAGCTCCAAAAATTGCGATATCATCACGAAAATTGGTAAGTATGTTATTCTTGTAATACTCATCGACGATACCAGAAATATTTGAAATCGGCCAGTCCCTAGGAGTACCTCCCTGGGACCTATATTAAAAATTTTGTTTCATAAAATGAAAAATTTGCATATGATAGGCAAAAGTGGGCATATAATTTTATTATCCAAATATTTATACATATATTTTTACTGAAACAATTATTTTTATAATAACATTGACTGTACATCTGAAATGATAGAGAAGTTACAGAATTATTAAATTCACTTGAATATAATATAAAAAGTTATATGTACCAAGCAAATCATTCGAAATCACAGTCTTCCGTATGTAAAACTAAAGCGTTATCCACAACGTTATCCGAATCGTATTCAGATCCCCCTGGCAAGTGGTTGAAAATTTGAAGCTCACTTGAAGRTGTAAGCAATTGTATTACTTCTTCTGGTAGCTTCACTCTTTTCCGATATTTTTCTCTAGCGGATAAAGACAAGTTTGAAAGAAGGGGGTCTGAAGAATCCATTGCTCTATTGAAAACATCAGTCATATTATTTTTTCTTGTATTTTTTCTTGCATGTGCGTTGCGATCTCTCTTGTATAATTTATTTCGAGCTTCTGACGCATTTTCACCAAAACAACCAACAGGCATTACGCAATTTTGTATAATCTGTGAGCCGTGAACTAATATTTTATGAACTGTTGCTGACATTGGAAACCATAAATATTTTTCCATATACAAGAAGGCAGTTCTTTTGCAAAAATCTTCAAACTTTGTAGTATCTATAGGATACTCGCAGGAAATAGCAATTAATATAACTCTAAAGTTATTCAAAATTTCTATATCAATATTTGTAATTAAAGAAAAGAGTTCCAAATTGTTCAATGCTGTCCTGGCAGTATTGCCGTCATTTGTTGTTCCACTACCATTTGCTTTAGGCTTATCTACATGAAGGCYCATTTCTTCCCAAAACCTCTTTTGTACTTCTTGTTTACGAAGTTGGAATGCTTCTTTATCTGAAGCTTCCCTTATTTGCCACTTTTTTAATTCGATTCTATAAGCAATGTGTACAACGAATTCAAATACTCGAATCCATGCATGTAGTGGGCTAATACCATATCTAAGGGATGTAAGTTTGGGTTTAAAAACATCAGAATTAAAATTTTTAGTTGCTACGAATTGTTTTGGTGTAGCACCACATATTGGGCATTTTTGATTAGAATTGGTATTTGTTATAACATTTAGTACTTTTCCATCAATMAAAGTCATATGCAAATCATAATTGACAATAATTTTTTCTCCGTTATCAAGGTAATATTCAAATGGATTTAAATAAGATATTTGCATATCTAGCTGACTATTTTCTGATAGAATTAGAGCTGTAGATTCTTTTGCTAATTGCATTTTTAATGGCCTGCAAAACCGCACTGATTGCGTAGTGCGATTCCTCCAAATAATTTGGCAGAACTGTCCAA
>NW_017535841.1:392657-428205 GCF_001853355.1 Bactrocera latifrons | reverse complement strand
GTCCTGCCTTACTTGAACAGGGTTTTTCAAAATCATTCTCAGAAATTTCAATAATAGTTGTTGCGGAAACCCACTGGGGGTATTTCTCTTTAAATCTATTAACCATACGATTACATTTTGATAATTTTTGGCTAACATATGCTAATAAATTTTGTGTTTTTTTTCTTATTTCATCTTTTTTCTTTAAACTTAACTCATTAGTATTAATTTTTTTTAAAAACCCAATCCAAAACAACATTAGTTTTGCGATCGCCCTCTATCCAAACTCCAAGCATTTCTTCGTGTTGGAATTTAAAGGTTGCTGAAAATTACAAATATACTTAAATGGGGCAAAAACGGGCCAATGTTACATACATGATTTTAAAGAACATAGCCCAAACTTCCACCGAACATAAAAATCTGGAACAATACGGGACAATACACACAACTTTCACTCCACAGAACACAGGTTAATACGAAATTTTCGGTTAAAAAAGCTATCAAACAAAACTCCACACTATACAGATATAACACAATACCCCACATTTTTTTCCATTAAGTTAAAAAATAGATACCTTTCTTATATTCTTCCATTATAAATTTATTTCTTTTTTTTCCTTTTTAACTATTATCGAACAGCTGTTTTTTACAATATTTTACTGAACTGTTTACAAGTTTGTTGTTGCTTCAGAAGCATCATGTTTTACAGTTCATATTTAGAACAGAGTTGCCATATGCAAATAATTTTTTGTATATTTARGACCACTGAAATGTCTCAATTAATACTGCGTACCTATTTTTTTGAAATAAGAAAAAATAATTTTTGGATTTATGCCAAAAAATTTGAATTTCAGACCATAGTGGAATGGCCAAATAGCGTATTTCAACTCAGAGAACAGTCAACAGAAACACCAATAGCAACAAAACTAACATTGACGTGTTTTTTCTCAACTTTCTACAGTGATCCGTTTGCGAGAACATTGCTCTAATGCATTAGGACGAAATAACACAATCCACCCAAAAACGACGATTGCTTCTACCTTCGGTTGCTATTGATTAATGTACGCGGTTCAACTTCATATGAGTCATTGCGTACTGTGAATGGTACTGTGAGTGCAAGTTTTGGAGAAGCTAGCCAGCAATTAGAATTGCTGGAACATGATAATTACTGGTTTGGTTGAAAACGCAACAACAGCCTCTGATGAGAGACCCCCCTTTTCATGACGACCATGGCGAACGAAACAAGCACTACGAATTGAGGGCATGCACCTGGAATGTCCGGTCCCTTAATTGGTAGGTGCCACTGCCCAGCTGGTTGATGTCCTCGTAAAAATAAAGGCTGACATCCCCGCCGTCCAAGAAATGCGATGGACGGGACAAGGACAGAGACGAGTGGGTCCTTCTGACATTTACTACAGTGGCCATATAAAGGAGCGCAGGTTTGGTGTAGGACTCGTGGTGGAAAAGAGACTCCGTCGCCGAGTACTATCATTCACCTCGGTGAATGAACGTCTAGCCACAATCCGCATCAAAGCGAGGTTCTTCAACATATCGCTGATTTGGTCCCACGCCCCGACGGAAGAGATGCCTTTAATGAGTGCTTGGAAAGCACTTATGAGAACTGTCAATGCCACGATGTCAAAATCGTGCTTGTCGACTTTAACGACAGGGTGGGCAAATAAGGTACCTTTGGCACTACGGTCGGTAAATTCAGCCTCCTCGAAGAAACATCCCCAAATGGGTTGAGGTTGATCGACTTCACCGGGGCSCGAAGTATGGTTATCTGTAGTACTAGATTCCAGCATAAGAAGATACATCAAGCTATCTGACTGTCTCCGGGTCGAAAAACCACCAACCATATCGATCATGTTTTGATAGACGGAAGACACGTCTCCAGTGTTTTAGATGTGCGTGCGCTACGAGGTCCTAACATCGACTCAGACCACTGCTGCAGCCAAGATTCGCATGCGCCTATGTGCAGCAAAAAACGTACGCCAGCAAACACAAGGAAGGTTCGACGTCGAGAAGCTGCAATCACCGAAACCATTGGTTTCCGAAAAGTACAAAAGAACAGCTAGTACCTGGCAACGTTACGATCGAAGCGAGACTCATTTGCAGACAGAAAAAGCAAGAGGCCGAAATGCGTGAGTATGAAGAGCTTGATAAGCTGGCCGATAGGGGTAATGCTCGAAAATTCTACGAAAAAATGCGGCGGCTTACAGAAGGAGCATACTCTTGTAGAACCCCCAAAGGTGACTTAGTCAACGATGCCCAGAGCATACTTAAATTAATAAGGGAACACTTCTACAGCCTGCTGAATGGAAGTGACCGCACAAGGACAGGAGAAGGCGAACCCGATTCCCGAATCGATGACAATGGAGAAGACGTTCCATTGCCTGACCAGGAAGAAGTTCAAATAACAATTACCCGCCTATTCAAACACGGCGGCGAAGAACTGATAAGGAGCATGCTTCAACTTCTTTGTAAAATATGGTCGGACGAAAGCATGCCCTACGATTGGAATTTAAGTGTGCTATGCCCAATTCTCAAAAAAGGAGACCCCACAATCTGCGCCAACTACCGTGGGATAAGCCTCCTCAATTTCGCATATCAGGTTCTATCGCGTATTGTGTGAAAGATTAAAGCCCACCGTAAAAAAACTGATTGGACCTTATAAGTGTGGCTTCACACCTAGAAAATCAACAACCGACCAGACACCATGCGCCAAATCTTTGAAAGACCCGTGAAAGGAGAAGCGACACTCACCACCTCTTCGTCGATTTCAAAGCTGCTTTCGACAGCACGAAAAGGAGCTGCCTTTATGCCGCGATGTCTGAATTTATTATCCCTGTAAAACTTATACGGCTGTGTAAGCTGACGTTGAGGAGCACCAAAAGCTCCGTCAGAATCGGGAAGGACCTCTCCGAGTCGTTCGATACCAAACGAGGTTTCAGACAAGGCGATTCCTTATCGTGCGACTTTTTTAAACTGCTTCTGGAGAAAATAGTTCGAGCTGCAGAACTAAATAGAGAAGGTACCATCTTCTATAAGAGTGTACAGCTGCTGGCGTATGCCGATGATATWGATATCATTGGCCTCAACACCCGCGCAGTTAGTTCTGCTTTTTCTAGACTGGACAAGAAAGCAACCCAAAAGGGTCTGGTAGTGAACGAGAGCAAGACGAAATATCGCCTGTCATTAAACAAACAGACGTCGCATTCGCAACTAGGCTCTCACGTCACTGTTGATAGTCATAGCTTTGAAGTAGTAAAAAATTTCGTATATCTTGGAACCAGCGTAAACACCACCAACAATGTCAGCCTAGAAATCCAACGCAGGATAACTCTTGCCAACAGGTGCTACTTCGGTCTGAGTAGGCAATTGAGAAACAAAGTCCTCTCTCGACAAACAAAAACCAAACTCTATAAGTCACTCATAATTCTCGTCCTTCTATATGGTGCAGAGGCTTCGACAATGTTAAAAACGGATGAGTCGACGTTGCGAGTTTTCGAGAGAAAAGTTATGCCAAAGATTTATGGTCCTTTGCACGTTGGCCACGGCAAATATCGCATTCGATGGAACGATGAGCTGTACGAGATATACTACGACATTGACATAGTTCAGCGAATTAGGAGACAGCGGCTATGCTGGCTAGGTCATGTTGTACCCGCCGGGGGAAGCAGAGGAAGAGGAAGACCTCCACTCCGCAGGAAGGACTAAGTGGACAAGGACCCGGTTTCAATTGGAATATCTAATTGGCGCCACGTAGCGAAAAGAAGAAACGACTGGCGCGCGGTTGTTAACTCGGCTATAATCGCGCAAGCGGTGACTACGCCAATCAAGAAGAAGAAGAACATAATTACTAGAATCGAACAATGGATTATTCGATAGCTACTTCGAATGCAAGTGAAGTTCGCGCACTTTTCGCGATTATAATTTCTTCAAATCCGCATCAATTATGAGATTCGAACAAAAATTACTCTGCCGAAGATATTTTACATCGTATTTACTAAGGATTGGAAATGGGTCAATTCCGGTTAATACTTCCGATGGTTTGATGTCAATTTCATCTGCCGTTTATCAATTCACGAAAGATAAACTCATCTCGAATGTTCGGGCATTGGCCAAATTATCGTAACTACGATAGCTGCCGAAAATACCGATGTTGTTGACTTAAACTGGAAAATCAAAGATAAATTCCGGAAGGTTTGCACTCTTACAAATCGATCGATCGTCTTGGCAATGAAGACGACGCCAAGAATTATTCAGTGGAATTTCTAAATTCTTTGGAGATGCTTGGTATGGCACCACATTATTTGCGTCTCAAAGTTAGAACACTACTGATTATGACGCACTATCGAATACAAGGGTTCAAACGTATTCCGTTTCCAGTGAAAATTTCATGTGAGATGACAATCAACAGGACACAAGGATAGTCGCATAGTGTGTAGCATAAATTTGGAAATGGTATGTTTTTCACACGGCCAGAGTTAGGAAACCATCATTTCTATACATCGGATCAGAAACCAAACAATTTTATTTATCGAGCTGCGTTACATTGGAAAAAAAATGAAATGATATTTTCAACTTCCTTTTCATTTCAAAACACATAATTTCACGCAGGACAATGGCTGTGGGGTCAGCTAGTGCATATATATTTGTTTGTTATTTTGTATGCATGTTGCGCGCCAAATGTTCGGTTGTTTAAGGAAATGTTCTGTTCACATAATAATATGTGCAATACTGCAAGAAAGTGTATTTTTTCATGGTTGTCATAATTAAACTAAACATCAAACAAAAAAATTATATTCAAATATTTTCCGTAATAAAAAAAAATAATAATAATACGCCAACGATAAACTTTTTGGGAACGCGAACTGCATTTAGATAGACCGAATCATGATCTATTTGAAAGCACTTTGGGCAAGCTTGGCAGGAACTCTTCAGAAGCCACTAAGAATGCCTCTTGAACTGTTCAATTTTTATAATCCTATTGTTAGTAAATTATGGTTGTATAACGTTTCTGTTATTTTATGTTCTCTTATCATTTGATAGATACCTGGCTCACAGTGCCGTTCGACAATTTCATAGGTTTGTGCATTGGATTGGACTAATACGGATAACTTTCAGAAGGATAAACATCTGAGGTAATATGGAAATTGTTGTCGCAACTCTATGTGACGGTGCCTTCCGAATGAATTTAAATTATTGTGGAATATGATTCCATCGATTGAAAACATATTAAAATTATATGTCCATCGAATTCAGGATCAATGTTTTATAATTATAAAGTCAATTACAGAATCGTACTGTTGGTAATATGTGATGCCAACTACTCGTTTACATGTGTAAATATTGGAGCATATGACAGTCAACGCGATGGGGGTGTTTTTCCATTTTTCCAAATTATGGAAACTAGGTTAGGTTAGGCTAGATGGCTAATCAGAAATCAACCGTATACTAATAATGTAATCCTTTGTGAAGCCATTGAGAAGAACGCCCGTGTTCAGACTTACAGATTGGCGAAACGTTTTTTAGCCAATACATAAATACAAAGCCGCTTATCTTCAACATCCGCCAGTTCGGTGGATAAGACATTCTACCGATAATGATTCTAGGTGCCCTTCCTTGCAGGCTCATCAGCTTTGCAATTACCTGAGATTCCGCTGTGGCCCGGCACCCATACCAGTCTAATCACAAAAACTCTCGCTGGTAGAGATAGCGACGTTAAACATTCTTCGACCAACGATGAACGCACTGTGAATGTGTTGAAGGCTAGCATTGCCGCTCTGCTATTTGAGTGAATGGTCACTTCTCTGATGGTTGATGCACTCTGCAGCAGATTTGCTGCTACCTTGATGGCAGCAACCTCAGCCTGGAATACACTGCAGTAGTTGGGAAGTCTAAAACAGGAGTTGATAGAGAGCTCCGGACAGTAGACCTTTCCACCAACCTCTCCCCAAGCTTTGACCCATCCGTGAAGAAGCTTGCTGCCCCTCTAGTCTAACGGCTTCTTCCCACCCATATCTCTTTTGTCATTATATGGGTAGGGAAGGAGCCGCTAGAGTTCGATATGGCGACTAATAATCCAGATGATCTGGTGTGCAGTCAAATCCAGATTCTCTGAGTCTGATAGCCACCTTCGCGGCTATACACCTTTTGGCAATGTCCACCCGCGTTATGTTCAAAATTGCATTAAGTGCCCTGGTTTGTGTGGATCCTAATGCAACGGACATGCTGATTACAAGTCCGTTGAATGCTTTCGAGTTTCTTTGCACGTGTGGTCTTCCCTAAAGCTCTCCTGCACATACAGACACCATAAAACAAGATGGACTTGACTATGGTGTCATAGATCCAAGAGACCACTTTCGGTGAAAGACTCCATCTTTTGCCAATAGCTCCTCTAACGCAGTATAAAGCAATAGATGCCATCTTTTCCCAATAGCTCCTCTACCGCAGTATAAAGCAATAGATGCCTTTTTTGCTGTCTCCTCAATATTTGGCTTTCCCGAAAGCTTCTTATCTAGGATGAGCCCTAAATATTTCACTGTATCCGCCGGTTAGGCGAATACCTCTCATTTGCGGCAACGGTGCCACCGGGACCTTCTAGTTTTTGCTGAATAAAACCATTTCTGCTTTATTTGGGTTAATGGCGAGCCCACTTCTGATCGCCCATTCTGTTACAACGCTGAGATATCCCTGCGTCAATTCGTAAACGGTGATAAGGAACTTTCCTTTGACCATAAGTGCTACATCGTCTGCATAGGCATCATCCGGCAGCCGTTCCTGAAAGATTTCCTAGGCGGTCCTTCTTCGACTAGACTAAATCCGACATACCTGTGTTCTGAAAAGGAGTGATCGTCGAGGACCCTTCAGTTTGAGATCAGCATGCGAGGCTAGGGTGAGGCCAAGAACCTCCTCCCTACCTGCAGTCACAAAAGTTAGAGAGTTTGCCCAATTAAATATGCGAAGATTTTCGCTAACAATAAAATCAAAAAGCGACTCACCTCTATTATTGGTAGCCGAACTACCCCAGATTGGGTGTCGCGAGCTTGCGTTGGAACCAATGATGACGTCGGTACCAGTCTGAGACGCTTCAGCTAAGGTCCTCCTCAGCAGTAAAGCAGGTGGCTCCACGTTATCATCGTGTGGCATGTACGTGGCTGTCACTATGTAAGTGTTGCTGAATTTAGGTAAAAGAAATACCGTTAATTAATTTCTTAACAACATACAGGCTCTGTTCCCACCTGCATCCTCGATCGCCAGCAGGTTATGGCTCTTCTTCCTCAAACCAGAGATCCCATTGCCAGTCAGGCACGGTTCCTAGATCAGGACGACATCAGCTCCGTCGTATTCCAGACGAAGCAGTAGATTAACGGAGGTCACCTTCGCTTGTTGGAGGTTAWTCTGGAGGAATTTCATTATTCAGACTCTTCTCCAGGAGCGATAGTTCATAGCCCAAGTCGCACCTCCTCAAACAGTTGTACGAGGCTTAAAACRAAGACTACAGAACCAGCCCTTTTAGCGATTTCGCTAAAGATTGGCGCATTTCCCGTTCGAGGTTTCTCCCGGCCTTGCCATATCGTGTTCGCTCAGCACCTTCTTGACCCATTCGAGTGTGCTAGCACTCAGGTATCTGAGCAATATGCTTGTTCCACAATTTTGGCCGCCAATCGGTGGTCTGACTTTAGTTTCCTTGCTAAAGCTGCCTTGCTTCTACCCCTGTGGAGCCTTTATTAATTCTAGCAGAGGTTCCTCTGCTAGTGCTGGAGATTCCACCTCATATGAAGGCTCCACCCTTCGCTGCCTCTCTTGCCGACGGGTTTGCGATCGCTTCCCCCATTCTGCTACTTGAAGAAAAGACACCTACTGATGTTTTTGTACGGTAGGTGTCGATTTCGAAAACCCTTCACCTCCCTTCGTCGTCTTTCCGTCAAAGTTTTTGTTTAGTCATTGTTGTTGTTAGAGATATTGTCCATGCACAAAGGGTTCGCACTCGGAGCCGCTATTCGTCCCCCGGAAAGGTAGTCGCGTTTTATAATAATAATAATAATACCCAACGATTACCCTCCTCCCGGCCAACCGACGCGAGGGGCGTAATCCGCGAACGAGCGGAAATAGCCGAGTCATAAAAAGCAAGAGAGTTTTAAGCGTAGCATCTTAAGATGCTCAGCTACAGAAACAAAAATTTTAATAGCCAAAATTAAGAATTAAAATTAATTTTTTGAATGGTAAAGAGTGAGTCTGTTATATCAAATGTGCTGGAATGAGAACGGAAATCATGACATATGTATGTGGCGGAATGGTTCGTTTTGCTCAAAATTTGTTCTAGAARATTTTTAAAGCAAGGTGGACCCTTGTAGTGCCTTGTAGTGCGAGCGGGAACGTTAAAGTTAATATCAGATAAAAGAGATGGGCTACAGACTGACCCACTCGGGAGTTTTACAAGAAATATTATACCAAGCATCTCCGTACGACTAGCGAGTGTAGAGAGATTTATAAGTTTTACACGGTTAGTGTAAGGGGGAAGATTTAAACTGGAGTCCCAATGCAAATGATTTAAAAATTGTTTTTGAATGGAATCTGACTTATCCGAATGGACTTGGTAACTAGGGTTCCAAACCACAGATGCATTCTCTAATATAGGCCTCACCAAATATGTAAAAAGAATTTTTCTGGTAAGCGGATCTCTAAATTCTTTAGACCAACGTTTAACAAAACTAAGAGCGCCTTTAGCTTCAAAAACCGTGGAAGATGCGTGAAGACTAAAATTGAGTTTGGGGTCCATATTTACTCCTAGATCAACAAAACTGCATGAAGTAGGGTCTACAGATCTACGTGAAAAGCACATCGTTTTACATTTTTTAAGGTTCAATGGTATGTCATTTCTAACACACCAAGAAACTAGGTTGTTAAGTCTGTTTGCAACTGACATCTTTCGCTATACATAAATAACAAGAACAGAATTGGGTCAAGATGGCTACCATGAGGAACGCATGAAGGAACATTGATTATGTCAGAAAATATGACTTGTTGAATTCTATTACTAAGATAAGAAGCCACCAATTTTAGAAATATTGGTGGGAAACCAAGAAGATCAAGTTTATTCAAAAGAATTGAATGGGATACTTTATCGAAAGCTTTACTAAAATCTGTGTATATAATATCAGTGTTCTTATTCTCCCTAAAGCAAGTTGATACATGTGATACAAATTCAAGCAAATTAGTTATTGTAGATTTCCCTTTACGAAAAAAGTTTAGGTATTGCAGACAACTTTGCTATTCCCCTATAGYTTTCAATAGATGACCTAAATCCACTCTTATGTAAAGGAATTATAAATGACTTTTTCCATATGGATGGAAATAAGCCCTTCATAAGAGATGAATTAAATAGTTTTGCTAGGGGATGGTATATATATGTGGCACATTTTTTAAGAAAGCACGAGGGAATCATATCTGGGCCATAATTGTATGATTGTTCTAATATAAGACGTCTGCTTCGGAAATGGTAGGTGCATTAATGACAGAAATCGAACATACCTTGTGCTGATGCGGAACGTTTTTTTCAGATTTTGGAGAGTAATTGGACTTGAAGAACTCAGAGATTATTGTTACTAGACATACTAGACTTATTTCATAGCAGACGGAAAATTAGAAATCCTGCATTTGGAGGTGACGAGACCATACAACAGTTTTGAATTACGTATAATATTATTTTTTACTTTATTTATTGTAATTATTATAACATATTTTGTTAAGTTCAGTAAATTGTCGACACAATTTAGAATATTTTGAATAGTCAGCAACTAAACCAGTTTTTTTTAAAAAGTTTAAAAGCACGAGACTTTCTGTTCTTTAATTTGCATAATTCTTTCGAGAAGCATAAATTAGAACTAATTTTTTGAGTAACAACACACTTCGGAACATATTTTTCAAATAAGTTTAAAATAGTTTCATTAAAGTGGGAAGCACTAAATTCAATATTGCCACTGTAATCTGGCCAAGTTACTTTAGAAAGTTCGTAATTAATCTTCTTCAAATTAGCTTTCGCAAAGTTGATCAGAAAACAAGGATCTTGTGTATTATTATGAGTAACCCCGATATTTCATCTAAAAACTCGTTAAAACATAAGCGAGTACTAATAGGAATGGTGTGATCATCTATAGTTTTCCATGATACGCACGCACGGTAAATTGAAATCCCCCAAAACAGTCATGGAATCAGTATTGTTAGCCATTGAGAAAACAATATTTATTAATGAAGCATGCTGCATATAAACAGATATATCCGAGTGAGGCGGTATAAAAGATAAATTTAAGTATATATGGCCACTATTAGCGCAAATGCGATTGCACTTAAATTCTATGAAGTCTGCATGCGAAACATCGACTTCTTCGAATGGAAGAATGAACAGCAAACAAGGCACCACCTCCTTTTCTGTTCAGCCGGTCATATCTATAGATTTCGAATTCGCTGTTGAGTATTTCATTATCAAAAATGTAAGGCTTTAGCCAAGTCTCTGTGAAAGCAAAATCAGAAAGTTACAGTGAATGCTGTTTAAATACAAATCGGAAAGTTTTGTATTAAGACCTCTAACATTTTGATAATAAATAGTCAGCGAATTGTTGTCAATTAGTTTTTTGTATTCACGGAATTTCTTGGCATTTTAGTGATAACTACAGGGGGCTTATCACGTTTGTGCTCGAATTCGCGCACAAAGACCCCAGATGACCAGAATGAGTTGTCAAGTCTTAGTTGAAAACTCTAAGCGGATACGTCCATCTTAAACGACGAAATATCCCGRTTRTASTTGAMRTTAAATTTACGGMCGTCTGTATCTGCCGTTTTTAATTKCGAYGAGATGTAACTTWTTATATCAYCGACTRMGGTATCCGCAGCAAATCTCGAGATAAAAATTKCSTTTTKCCGCGGTATAACTAAGTTTTTATTAGCTGACTTGTAGGTATTTGGAGGCGGATCTTGAGATGTTTTCCGCTTACCGWGTTCAGTAGCGGTTTTCTCAGTGTCCTGAGCAGACGGAACCTTCTCTCCTTGAGGACAAGGGGATGAAAGATTAATGAGGTCAATAGTGGGTGGGGCATTCTTTTTAAGGAAGATACAGTGGTATCTWCATCAGACGGACGTTTACGTTTAGATGAAGTTTTTGGATTCTCTTCCTGAATATTTAGACATTGAAACGATTGAAACAGCGTTTCATAACGCCTAAATTTTTCAGTAAGGGTTTTAAGCTCACGACCAATCTCCTTGAAACTATTGCGCGCCTGCTTAAAAACCTTAAACAATTCAATTTCAGTTGGTCTGCATTTTAAGCAAGACCAGCGCAATCCCTTMCTGTCAAGAATAGAATCCAAGATCCTACCTGTCAGTCCAGCACATTTAAGATGGGCAAGCCCATCACAAAGCCAGCAAGAAACAAAGCGTTCCGACTCGCCTTTCACAGAGCAAACAAAAACAATATTAAACAAAAATATAAAAATGTTAAATAATAAAAGTAAAAAGAGAAATACAAAAAATATTTATAAGAAATGAATKCAATAAAAATAGTTGGTTATCAAAGATAACAACCTATGTAGCGAGCAGTTTAAGATGCACTGTAACAAACGAAAAGTAAGAAACTCGCGAACAACTGAGGACAAAGATGGAAACGAATAAAAACAAGAAAGAAATTTAAGTAAGCAATATAAATTAACACTAACAATTGCACTATTTAAAATGTAGCAATAAAAATAAATTGAAAATGACTCAGCACAATAAATTTAAATTAGCCATCACAGAATTAAAGTAAATTCAATAGCTTCAATAGCATAATATAACACTGATACTTATCTTAAAAGAACAATTAATCCAAATATTTTCACAATAAAGTTTTGAATATAAATTAAACAAATGCGACAGAGCACCAAAATTCACAGCTGAGCACGAGAAGGGTTGAGAATGATTATGGTCCCAAGGTTATCTCCGTGATGAGGCGAAGGCGAGGGTTGACGTACGCTCTTATGAGGCAATGCGTTCAGAGCCGACCAGCGCAAATAAGGATTCACCTCAACTATCACGCCAACTTAACGACGACGGGAAGGGTACGTACTCTGAGGCCTGCCAGGGTTTTAACGGGACGGGGGTGGTTAGCCCGACAGCCATTTCTGATGACTGTCACCTCATCATACTCAGGTGCCCGAATGCTGCCGCCACCAGCTCAGTGTTCTACCAAATCCAAATAAAAAATTCTAAAGCCAAAGGTCGTCCAAGGAGTTGTAAGGCCGTGGAGGCTGCGGGCCATTCAGCATCACCCAGGATATACCAGCTTGGAGGCCACCTGCATTATGGTAGATTCGCCATTACCCTTCGTCGGCATTTATCAATGCCTTATCTAGGTAGATGTCTGTCTGTATAGGACTACTTTTGGCATATTTACTTCTGAATGGAGAATCATTCATATGTGCTATGTGTCACCAAATAGTGCTGAAAAGTTTTTAAAGCGCTGTATCGTTTTGCTCAATTTTATAAAATGGTAACTACCTAAGTGCTAACTTCATTAATATATATGAAGATGATACGGTGATTGATGGTACTTGGTAGTTTTTTGTGAAACGTTATTTTATTATATATACATATATATATATATGTTAAATATTTTAAATTATCGAAAATGGTTATGTGATAAAATGTTTGTGTGCCAATATAGAAAGAAAAAAGTATCGGCAACCATAGTTACGAAAGTAAATATCCTACAAAGCGCTTTATTGCAGTTCACGTATCGACCGTATCGTTCATGGCCAATAACCACCATGTTGCTTCCTTTGGTGACGTATTAACAAACGTATTTTATCGATTTCATCATACTACAGTACTCAACAGTGAAATGAGTTTTGAATGTGAATTAGACAATAGCGGTGAATATAGTGCGATCCATGTATTGTCAGCTTTGAATGCTGAATGTTCTGCCATTGTCGTCTGGTGAGCGACGCCGATATGCGCTCTTATCCATCATTTCTAATTTGTGTGCGAAAGAAAAGCACCTTAATAGTGTTTCGAGCATTTATTGTCAGACATACAAACCGAAGTGTAATTGTGATGTCCGCAAAGTCCATGAACTATATTGGTATTCATCACCTCGTATAATACTGGATCTTTCTCTGCATCATAAATTTCCGCAGAAAGATTTCATCAATTTGATCTTGTGTAACCACAATCAACCATCCAAATAAGAATGTGTGCGTGCGGCAAACCTCTTTTTTGCAACTCAACAGAGTACATCCAGCATCTAACAGATTGGTTCAGCCGTTCTCGAGCCGTTACTAACAAACAAACATTCTTTCGTTTGTAAGGGCTGTTTTTTAGGGCTTTTCCGGCAATTATTCGAATTTTTCTCTCCGTAAGAACCATCTTTGAGGCTCAGCGAACATTTAGAAAAAAGAATTGGCCAAATTGGACCAGGCGTTGTTGAGTTATGCACTTACCAACACATTTTGCGATTCATTTTTAGATATACGATACGATTAATAATATTTTGCATCTATATGTACATATGAATATTATATAAAACTTATACATTAATGTAATGCATTTCATTTAAATTTTGAATTTTTTGGTGAACATATTGCAGAACCTATTGCTTCCAAGATATTATCATGAGGCTTTTTTTTCAAAAACTCGCTCACATTCTCTACGAACGCATTCTAAATTCTTTTCCGTTTGCTTATTTTTCTTAGGAGGAACTGGCACTGTATTTTGTTTTTCTAAAATTATTTCCCCGCTTTGATTGAAATCAAGGTTAAATGATGATTCCAAATCAATTTCCGCGTCACTTATTACATTTGTTGTTGTCCTAAAATAATATGTACGTATATATACATTAGTGTATCATATGCACAATTGTAAGCAATATTTTTACTTGGGTATATACTTTCTTTCTCAGTGCGACTTTTTTAAGGTTAAGAGCGCGAAATACCAGTTCATCCTAAAGGTGCTACTTCCTTTCCACTGGTCTGGTGCTGCAATTTTAATTCTATGGCGTAGCGGTCACGCAAAGATTTAAACCTTTTGCGACAATGAGCCTCTTTAAAAATAAATGTGTAAAATAAAATTAGATACATTTTTAATTTTCATAACATATATTTACCCTCTCCAGTTTCTTTTGATTTCTGTCCCTGTAACACAACTGAGTTTTGTCCCAGATGCATTAATGTTTTTCAATTTCACTAATTAACATTTCCTGGAACATGGAACATATTTAATTTAAAAATAGCGGTTAAATAAAAAATATTCTTAAACTGCCACAATTTTTATCAAAAAAAATAAATAAAGTTACGGCAGAGATGTTTAAAGCACTGTAGCCACTTACTTAATATCTTGTGGATCAAAACGCCAAACAAAACATTATTAATAGTTTAAGTACTTTTTAAATTTAATTTTAACTAGTTTTTTGTGAAACGTTATTTTATTATATATACGTTAAATATTTGAAATTATCGAAAATGGTTATGTGATAAAATGTTTGTGTGCCAATATAGAAAGAAAAAAGTATCGGCAACCATAGTTACGAAATCTATTGTCAAAAGCGCTGGCAAATAGAACAAAATCTTTTTGAAACTTCAAGCTTTTTTTATGATCTTATGCTTTTGACAGTTCTCACAGTTCTCACAGTCCCTTGAGTTTCTTATTTCATTTTGATTACGTTATCAAATACACTGTCAGGTACATTATATGTTGAAAAAAAGTTTTAGTTGTGGAATTAACGCTCTGGCTTGTATGTTGGTTAAAATTTCACCTCCTTCCGCGTCATTATCATCCTCGCCACTTCGTTATTTATATGCAAAACTTCTTCCGACATATCATTATCTGTCAACATACCAGATACAGCAACTTCGTTGTCGCCGTATTCCTCAAAAGTACCGGAATTTAGAGATAACCTGAAAARTACCTATGTTCAATGAACTGCCCTCCAATAAATCATGATTTAATATTTTACCCCAAATACGGAAGCAGTTTTGAATACATCATATGCTCATATTTTTCCACGCTTTATAAGCAATTTGTATGGCTGTTGATATGGCGCAATTAAAATTTTTTGCATCAATGCTGTTAGCCAAATTAATAACCATTTCCATGTCAAAGGGCTGCGGCTTGGATGTGCTGTTGGATGGCAAAAACTCAATTTCCACGCTTTGCACTGGAAAGAGATATTCGACTTTAAAGTTTAAAAGTTCCCAAAATTCGAATATTTCAGCAATCTATTTCACTACATTTAAGACACTTTATGCACATCTTTCGCTTTAAATTCATTTAATTAAACTGTAAGCATTTAAACAAATTTACAATTTACACCTTATGCGGGCTTTATAAGTAAGAAATCTCTACTTTAAAAATCACTTTTTACACTTGTAGTGAGAATTATTTATGTGATAACAATTATGAGAAAATGGAGCGCTGCCATCTGATAATAAGCAAATATGAGCAATTTACGGAAATTTCTCTTTCTTTATTTAGCAAACGAAGTTCTAATAAAAACAAGTGTGTCTGTAAAATATATTTGAAATTAAAATGAGTATAAACAATAGTTCCACGCATATGGATATTCTCTTATTTAAATTTAATGAACATAAAGTAAAACAATATAACGTAATAAAATACTTTGGTTACCCCGGGTCTTGGCCGGTTTTTATAGATTTCGGCCGAAGGCCCTAGCGGCGAAAGGAGTACTTAACTTAATTTTCCGCTTTATCTCCGGAGTATTATCCCAAGGTGCCTGTTGAATGTCTTTCGCAAATGTGTTAACTTCTGACTCTAGTTGCTAAATGGTTGTAATTTTCGGGCACTGAATTTTAGTCTGAAGGAATTGTTTGAACGAAATCCAGTCCGCATTTTGGTTGTATAGCTTCAGACTAAGATCTCTTTTAATGATTGTTTCACTTAGTGTTAAATATAACTTCTATTTCTATGAAATTTCGAAACATCGTCCTGGTTACAAAGAATTTTGTTGGTGTCCCAGTAAACATGCTTAACGTTAAAGTCGCCTCCTATAATAAATTTGTGAGCGGGGAATCTATTGCAGTAATTGACAGAGGTTGGTTAATTGCTTTTAATGTAATTCTTGTAGTTTGAATATTGTGCGTACTAACGCTTTTCGTCGTCAATATGGTACGAAGGCCTTATGCAGAAATTAAAACCATGTCTTCCGATTGAGTTTTGTGCCCTTCTAGGTTTATATATCACCGGGAGATTTTTCCGTGTAAAACAAGAAAATGAGTTTTACAAACTAAAAGAATTTAAAGCAGGAGTATCTTAGGTCCACTTTTATATATTCTGTATACAAGAGACTTAAAGTTAGCACCAAACAGTATGACTGCCACTTTTGCTGATGACATCGCAATACTGTAAGCTGCGCTAAACCTGCAACACGCAATCAACTCTGTTGTAAGTTGGACTAAAAAATGGAGAATAGAACTAAACGGTGCAAGTCGGTTCATGTAAATTTTACAAACAAAAGAATCACTTATCAACCTATAAGGCTATTGCGTACCATATGCAAATACAGCAACGGATTGAACTAAATCTGAAATTGTCGAAAATGAGAAGTCTAATTGGGTGACGGTCAAACCTGTCCATACCAGAGAACTGCTACGAGTAATAATTTTTTTTGTTTATACTTAAGTACTGATCCGTTAGTCTGTCTGATTCTGTCAGTTCGGTTCATGTACACGAAGCGCACCGTTTCTCTTCAAATCAGCGATAGACAACTTTGAATCAATAGCGATCAGCTTATACCTGATTTGTTTATGAACGTTCGCATCAGCAGAAAATACCCAAAGTGATACAAACGCATGCTTCAATGATTGAAATGATCGAGAGCGTTCGGTGTGTATATCATCCTCTAAACAGTCATTTAGTCGAGCACTTCTTTTCTATTTCATATACATATGTTTRTATGTACATGTATGTATGTATATACATATGTTATATGTATAATGGAATTTCCATTGTTTACACATCGAAAATTTGTGACATCCGCACATTTTCAAAGCTGATACATTTTTTGCCACATATGATTCAAATCAGTCCAGCAGAAAATTGTTGTTGTTTGCTGTACCTATACATTTACTCGTAGATTTACTTATAGTATACCCAAAGTTTCACATCAATTGAAACAATCCTCGCAACGGTATGAACTCTCATGATACGATTGGAACCAAAGCCAGCCATACCGTTTACTCGAAGAACAGATTGTTCGTATTGCATCAGATCAGTTGACGCTGTCGGCTACTCGAATTGATTAACAATGTTCTCTATGTTGAACCGAATTGATTTGAGTGTGTTTTGGCACGACTGTTTGTTCTGATTTTATCATAGTTGTTGCAGCTCTCTGGTCCATGTACAACAAATTACGTCTTTATTAACAAATAATCAAACCGGTATGGTCATATGGTGCGAAACCAGGGGGATATGCCAATGATGTCAGTATTAATATTATACAACGTTTTCAAAACAAGGTGTTAAGAGGCATAGTAAATGCTCCTTGGTATGGCAAAAATGCTGATCGAGACCTAAGGAATAAGGAGTCAGGCAGATGCCCACTAGGGTGGGTCGATTCCGGACTTTTTTCGATTCAGGATTTCTAATAATGCGGAAAAGTTGCCTTAGTACTTCCTGATTCCAATGCAACTTTTTGTTTTGAGATCGGATTTCATCTTCAAATCCAACTCCGGCCTTGAAATTTCGGAAATTCGCCTAAAATCGTGAAATTGTCTACCTAGCGCCTGAAATACGCATCTCATGACAAAATGTAAAAAAGTTATTTTTCACGTCATTTGCTACCGAAATGGTATATGTGATCATGGCCATAGGACGAACCGTTCCCGAGAATGCCACAGCGCAAGGTGAAAATCGGCTTGCTGTCATACTTCTTGACGTTGATTTCGCCGAGTGCTGTCACTCACATTCATTCACCTATGCCAAAGGACACGTTCGGATAGGTTTCCACACAAATATTTTTTCATCGAGTTCCTTCACTCTTGTCGGTGATTTCGCCGAGTTCTATCACTTACATTCATTTCCCTGCGCCATACGACACGTTCGGACTGGTCTCCTTCACTCTTGTCGTTAATTTCGCCGAGTGCTATCACTTATCTTCTCTCAACAGAACACAGAACTCAAAATGTCTGTATCTAAATTTAAATTTAGACAGAAATGTTCTGTGTTTGGCATATATCCGTACAATCTCTCTGAGTCCCAGTTACCTACTTACCAGGAAGTTCTTTTGTGTTATCAGTTTGAAAGTTTTCGTATAGGGCGACTCCGAGGCGACAACTATGAACATAGGAGTAAAGAGGTTACAGAAATAAATACTTTCAAAAAGTCATCTATTCCGATAGTTTCACACAYCAGGGTTGTACAAACGCTCACCACAAACCATAAGAAATTTCTGACTCTTAAACAAATGTTTTTAAAGAACCCAATAGGTTTGAGCTCTAAAAGAGACGGCTTTGTCTCTTCTGCTGAAAAATTATTTGACATCTCTGCTTGTGTATTTATTTATTTTTCTTCTTGCACTTGTCCAAAGGAACGGAAAGTTCCTATCAATGAACAACAATTTCTCTTGGACCAGAGAACCAGAAGAATTGGTCGCATTGGAAGTGTTGATCTACCTGAAACAAAAAAGATTACAAAGAAAAGTGAACGTAACAAAAGCCTTTCAAAACGTCATTCAACATCAACACTTACCAGAAAAGTATCAGCTAGAACACGTGACCATTCAGATCTCATACAGACGACAACAATATAGGTGCGTCGCACATGGATTTTTCCAAACACGATGCTGATGATGAATTTTCTCTTCCATACTCTAAAACCAAAAAAAAAACACTGCTTTAGCTGCCCACAGATTTGGAGTAAGTGATAGAGCAACGGCCTTGATTGTTTCATCTGCTTTTCTGGATGCCAAAAAAGCAGGTTTGATAACAGAGGATCAGGCTAGCTTTGTCCCTGACAAATGCAAAATTACTCGGGCAAAAACAAGTGTTGGAGTTAAGCTCCAAAACACCCAAAGCATTGACTCTGTATATGGGCTGTATTTTGACGGCCGCAAAGACAATACACTTACACAAGTCAGCGAAGGTGAAAAGTACTACCGCGACACTGTCAAAGAGAAACATATTTTTCTTATAGCGGAACCTGGTTGTCATTACTTTGGCCACGTCACCTCTCCTTCCGGGTCAGCTGAGGATGAGGCGCAAGCTATATGGCAACATTTACAAGACAATTCAGTTGATGTGGAACATCTAGAAGTTGTCGGTGCTGATGGCACCAACACTAACGCAGGTTAGAAAGGTGGAATCATTCGGAAACTAGAAGAAAGAATAGGTAGGCCATTACAGTGGGTKRTTTGTCTTCTACATTTCAACGAACTTCCATTTCGTGCTCTTTTCGAACACATATATTGTGTCTTAAAGAGTCCAAATACATTCTCTGGCGACATAGGTAAACTGCTCCCTGATTGTGMGAAGTTGCCTGTTATCAAATTTGAAAGTTTTCCATCCTGCCAATTACCTTCTGAGGTTATTAATCCGACCCAACTTAGCACAGACCAAGCTTATCTCTATGAAATATCAGCAGCTGTTATTTCCAGTCAATGTTAATCACAGACTAAAACAAGCCTGACATATGGTTGGTTGGTTGGGTTGGGCTTGGGAGGAACCCGARGAGCAGCCACCTCCACGCGGTGGGTTCTGGGTGACCAATACAGGTTAGCTGAGAGCTGCAACAATTTTCACCTTGTGCTGTGGCGCGCCGCAATTTCGCTCKTATCTCGGGAAAGGTTCGTCCTACGGTCATGACACATACACATATACCATTCGGTAGCAAATGACGTGACAAATAACTTTTGTTTTATAATTTCCGAAATTTCAAGGCCGGAGTTGGCGTTGAAGATGCTATCCGATTTCAAAACAAAAAGTTGCATTGGAATCAGGAAGTACTAAGGCAACGTTCCGCACTATTAGAAACCCCGAATCGAAAAAATCCGGAATCGACACACCCTAGGGTATACTTAGTCACCTACTGTAGTTTTGACATAGATTTTATAAGCTGAAACTAGCCAAAGAAGAAGTAGTAGCTTTCAAAAACGAAGCACTTGTGTTCGCTATTCAAATATCAAAAAGTTTTTTCAAAGTATATGCAAAAATTAATTATGCCTCATTATTGCAACAATAAATAAAAAGCATTATAAATATAAAGATAATACGTTATTTAAAAAACTACAGTTAAGTGGGAATTGTATTTGTGAATTTAAATATAACAATACTACAATAATACAAGAAATAAGTGATGATACCTTAATCATCAAAAATACAAATAATTTGAGACTTATATAAAATTGTGATGACAGAAATTTTATACTGCAAAATAAATACATAATAAAGTGTGCGAAATGTGAAATCAAAATTGATGAAGAAAAATTTAGTGACAACAAAACCAAATTTATTGATAAACTAATGCATCCTGTTAAGATGTTAAAACAAAGCTATGAGTCAAAAATAAATTTTGACGATATTGTCCTAAATAATTTTAAGAATATTAAGGAAATAGAAGAGCTAAAGTTTCACAAAATTGTATCTTATGGCATAGGTGCCTCATTCATTATAATAATACTAATAAGTATAATTATTGTTATTATTTACTTRTGTAAACAAAAAAATGAAAAAATAAGTTTGAAAATTATAAATAAAAGAAGTCAGGAGACTTCTCAGAGTGGCTCTGGGCGAGTTACATTTAAGGCTACGTCAACTGACGGCATGCAGTTGTACACCACATCGCATGATCAGCCAGTACGTGACCAAAACAGCAAACTCGACATATTTTTAGACTCTTGGAATGTGCGATACACCCACACATTGGGGCAGACTCGAGTTGCTGATYTGATGGCAGAGTGAGTCTGATTCTTGCTACAGACCGGAACATTATAATTTATAACTCGTGCAACGCATCTTGTTCTGCACTGGGAGTAGTGTTATAACTGAAGCATAAACACGCTTGTAAGCCACTTGGTATCTTCTCGATGAAGTTATCAACTGCACAGGTTAACTACATCACATATGATACAGAATTGACGGCTGTATACGAAGCAACTAATTATTTTATACACTGGATTGAAGGTCGTGAGTTTGCTGTCATGACAGATCACAATCCGTTAACTTTCGCGATCCATCAACAATCGGATTAAGACTCGCCTCGCCAGGTCAGACAGCTAGGATTCGTCAGCCAATTTACGTCTAACATTGAATATCCGATTCAGATAACAACGTTGCTGAAACCTTTTCACGACTTTACTTGCAGATACTGACTACGATGAGCTGTCCTGAGCTCAAGACTCGGACGAAGAGCTGAAGCACCTTTTTGTATACAACGAAACATCATTAATGTTCTAAATGCTTACATTTGATCCCAACGAGCAGACGATTTGTTGTGACGTGCATGCAGCACCCGCCACATTCCCTGTTCCAGACGACAGATTCGAACATGTACATTTAGACCTAGTCGCACCTTTGCCAGACTCTCACGGATTCAAGTACTGCATGACTATGGTCGATCGATTTACGAAGTGGCCAGAAGCGGTATCCATTAAGGATATAACGGCAAACACGGTTACCAACAGAACACCCGTTACGGATGCCCCAAGCTGTTCACTCCCGATCAAGGTACCCAGTGCGAAAGTGCGATTTTTACCCACAGTTTCGTTTTATGCTTGAAGGACGAGAATGCCGTGCCTATACAACCTCTTAAATTCGCATTTCATCACAGACTAGAAAAAGCTGCGGACCGTCAAGACCGACAACTAGTCTTTACCACCCAAATCACTACAGACATCCGTCACGAATTTGGTCAACAAAATGTGTTTGCCGATATGATGTTTCGAATCGAAGCAATAACCTCGGAAGCAACTCTTCAATCCATCAACTACGACGACTTAGCCACTGATCAAGCACAGGAGAAGAGCTCCACTGAGCTAAACTTAGGGGGCAAGTAAAGCATTCATTAAAACTAATTTCGTTTGCTCTCCCTTCAAATCAAATCATTATCAAAGATGGTGAGCGAACGTCTCACCTTGCCCGTAATCCATCGCTACAATCGGGGTTTTGCAAAACATTGTCTACAATGTCAAGGCAATAAGGTCAACAGACACAACGTCACTCCTCTGCAACGCCGACCGCGCATTAGCGAACGTTTCGCCAATTTACGCATTGACATCGTGGAACCGTTCCCTCTGTCTGAGGGTAATGGCTACTGTTTAAGAGTAATCGACAGTTTCACTAGGTGGCCAAATGCTTTTCCGATTCCAGACTGCACCGCATCCACAGTAGCTAAAGCAATCAGCGGCTGGATATCGAGGTGTGCAGCCCCCAAAGGCATACTTGCAGACCTAGAGCGCCAATTTAAATGTAAGCTTTTCAACATTTACTCCAATGTATCGGTGTCAAACATTTACGATCTACGCCTTCTTCTTCTTTACTGGCTTAGACAGCACTTACGCGATTATAGTCGAGTTAACAACAGCGCGCCAGTCGTTTCTTCTTTTCGCTACGCGGACATACCAAATTCAGACATCGCGTCATAATGGCAGCTGTCGAAAGCAGCTTTGAAATCGACGAGGAAATAGTATGCATCGATTCTCATTTCACGGGCCTTTTCCAAAATTTTTCGCGTGGAGAATATCTGGTCGGTTGTAGATTTACCAGGTCTAAGTCCACATTGATAAGTTCCAATCAGTTTGTTGACGGTGGGCTTTAATCTTTCAGACAATATGCTCGATAGAACCTTATAAATGATGTTGAGGAGACTTATCCCACGAAGGTTGGCGCAAATTATGGGGCCTCCCTTTTTGGGGATTGGGCACAGCACACTTAAATTCCAATCGTTGAGCATGCTTTCGTCCGATCATTGAATAGCTGTGCCGGCAATCCATCGGCCCCCACCTGTTCCATCGCTATCGATTTGGGAATCGGGTTCGCCTTTTCCTGGCATTGTACGTGCCATTCAGTAGGCTGTAGAAGTGTTTTCTCCATAATTTAAGTACGTTCTGAGCATCGGTTACTACATCATTTTTGGGAGTTCTACAAGAGTATGCTCCTGACTCGAAAACTTCTATTAGCCGCCGTATCTTTTCGTAGAAGTTTCGAGCATTATCCCTGTCGGTTAGCTTGTCAAGCTCTTCATATCCTTGTTTTTCGGCCTCTTTCTTTTTCTGTCTGCAAATGAATCTCGCTTCCCTTTTCAACTCACGGTATCCACCCCATCCCGTTGCGAGGTAGGCACTCCTCCACAAGATGTTTTTTTGCATTTTCCGAAACCAACTGTTTGGGTTGCAGGTAAACATAAAGAGGTTGAAATACCCTCCCAGAGTTCCCTTATACCGAGTTCTTGACTATTGCTCTCAGAGAGCAGGAGTGGACATCGAGTCGAAAATCTTTCGGCTGTCTGTTGTTGAGGATATTTCGTCATGGAGGCTGAATTTCCCGACCGTAGAGCCAAATATACCTTTTGTGCCCACCCTGGCGTTAAAGTCGCCAAGCAAGATTGCCGTATTGTGCGGGGCAGCTCTTATAGGCGCGCTCCAAGCGCTCATAGAAGGCATCTTTGGACACATCGTCCTTCTTCTCCTTCGAGGGGTCGGCGTCAATCAGTGATATGTTGAAGAACTTCGCTTTGATGCGGATTATGGTAAGACGTTCATCCACCGGGGTCAATGTCAGTTCTCGGTGACGGAAACTCTCTCCCACCACGAATCCCACACCAAATTTGCGCTCCTTTATATGACCACTGTAGTAAGTGTCTCAAGGACCTACTCGCCCCAGTCGTACTTGTCCAGCCTTCACTCTAACGATTAAATCAACCAGCTGGGAAGCGTCACCTTCCCAATCAAGGGACCGACATTCCAGGTGCATGCACTCAATTCGTAGTCCTTATTTCGTTTGCTATGGTCGTCATCAAAAGGGGGTCTTTCATCCGAGGCTGGTTGTTTCTTTTCATTGAGGGTGCTTTTTTACCTGACGGGTCCGAAACCCAACACACAACCCTGTGGAAGGGATGTTTCGCCTTCTCACTTTAGCTCGCCTTCACACGGATGTTGTTAGGCTGCCTAGAGGACACTTAGTCAAAGATAAGGTGGCTTTAAAAGGTAAGAGTAATTCTTATGAGAATGCGATTAGATTGGTGTGAGAATTCTCAAGCCTATATATACGAATAGCTATTCCCACTCTCTCTGAGAACGAAAAGACGGAGAACGAGAGTCATTTGAGTGCGAGTATTGTCGACCATTTTCACATGTAGTTACATGATGATGATAAAGCTCATGAGAATTCATATGGCAATGCTTATTGTAGAAGAGTGATACTGTCGAGCTCTGTGGTTTTGTGTGCCAAGTGAACATGTCGAAAAGACGTAAATTGCTTTTAGGTTTTTTAAGTCTCAATAAATATCTTTACGAAATAAAAGAGGAGGAAAATAGGAAAAAAACAAGAATTTGGAGTCGCGAAATTTATTTAGATCATGACCGTGAAAATTTGTACGAAAATTTAATAAAGAAATTGGAAGCAGAAGGTGATGAAAAAATTTGTAAGAATCACTTTTTCTTCATATAAACGTGATTTTGCATTTATATCCATATACTGAGCATCACTTTTTTCCGCAGCATAGGATTTTTTTCATGAAATTCGAACAATTTGATGTATTTTTCATCACTCCATTTCTATAAACAAAATATATASAAAAGCAATGATAAATAAAAACTAGACAAAGAAAATAAAAAATTTCTATAATAATACTCACACCAATATCACATAATTTTACTTTCTTTTTTGCTGAATCCATTGCACACGCTATTATCACATCAATAATGAAGAAATACAAATGAAATATCAAAAAAGCACGTGGTGAGAAAAAATATTCTCACTTGCTGCAAATGAGAATAAAATCGAGTCGCGAGAGTGTTTGCATATTCTCACCCACTCTATTTACACGACCGACGTAATTGGTCTCATTGAGAATGAGAATGCGTCTATGTTGAGAATGAGAATGCGTTTTCAACACTGTGTACAGGATGAAGATGAGGCAAATTATACATTCTCATAAGAATTACTCTCACCGTTTACAGCCACCTATAGGAAGTCGTGAGTTGCTTGAGCCATATGTATAAGAATCGGTTCTGGCCACTTCCAAATGAATGGCGATCAGAGAGCTTTCCTCACTTGCGTGAACTTCTACACATGGCTCTATCCTCCAATTGGGATCGTCGAACGTTGGCCCCGAACTCTCAAGTCAGCCATACTTTGGTACGACAAGGAACATTGGTAAATTTCCTACCGATACTTCTTTGGGACTTCGCTGCTCCTATATCCGGATATTGGAGCATCACCACGAGAATTATTTATTAATTTTTTTTTTATCTAGTTAAGTCTATGAACATTCTTACAGACTAATGGAGAATTAAGATGCAAATTAGAATTTTAAAATAATTAAATTACAATTACATATGTAAATAACTTAAACTAAAAAACAGAATTGAGTGTATTAATGAAGGATACCCTAGAGTGAGAAAAATCAAGAAGAACTTTCTCGGAAATCGAGTTATACTCACGCATAGCATGCTTGAGAGGAGCATATTCAGCAAAGTTAGTACTTTCCTTTTTATTATAAAATGGGGAAATAGATCTGAGACAACGTTGAGGAGTGTTGAAGTCAATTTTCCCTAATAAATAGGGACAGTCAATACCTCCATTAATAACATTGAAAACAAATGAAAGGCAGAGAACGGACCGTCCTTTTTCCAGTAGTTTAAGATGTAAAAGCAATAAACGAGATGGTATTGGATCAACGAACTTTAAGGAGYGGAGAGCAAATTTAAGAAAAATCTTTTGAACACGCTCGATCCTTTTAATTGACGATATACATAATGGTCTCCGGATGAACACTGCATACTCCAAAATGGACCGAACAAAACAGGTATACAGTAATTTCAATGTGTAAGGGTCGAAAAATTTTGAAGCATTTCGACGGACAAAGCCGAGCACAGAGAATAATTTAAAAGTGATATAGTTGATGGATTACTGAAAGAAAATCTGTTGTCAAAGATTATCCAAAGATCTTCAGTAACGCATTTTAGGACGCAAATAGAAATATTGTAACTTGTCGATAAGATGTTACGTCCCCTATCATAAGAGATCTGAGAGCATTTATCTAGATTCAGAAAAAGCTTCAATCATAAAAAGTATCAATATCACTTTGAAGTTTGAATACACCTTGTGGGGTTTTGATTATTGTAAACGTTTTTAAGTCATCATATAACAGAAAGTTAGCGAAAGAGAAGCAACAGGAAATATCATTGATAAACAGCACAAAGAGAAGTGGACCCAAGACGCTTCCTTGTGGTWCTCCTGAAGACGCAATGAATGTATCAGATGGCACTCCATCGACACTGACAACTCATCGTCTATTGTGCAGATATGATTTAATCCACTGCAAGAGAACAGAGTGAATCCTAAATATGATAATTTTTTAATTAGAATATTGTGTGAAACTTTATCAAAGGCTTTAGAAATCTGTGTAGACACAATGTACCTGAAATCCAGCGGAGAATGCAGACATACAATAATCGCTAAAAGCCGCTAAGTTTGATACAGTGGAGCACCCAGAACCAAACCCATGGTGATTGACATCAATTATTGATTTTACTGCAAAAAAAATGTATTTTTAACAGAACACTCAAAAACTTTCGAGATAGTAGAAAGTTTAGAGATATACCTGTAGTTCGAGACTAGATCCTTCCTACAACCTTTAAGAATAGGGCTAATGCATGCCAATTTCCAGTCCGAAAAAAAATTCCCAGAGGAGAAAGACTTATTGAAGATAAGCATGAGTAAATATACCAAGGAAGTACAATTTTTTATAAGTACAGGCGGAAGGCCATCCAAATCCAATTTGGGAGAAGACTTAATATCATAAATAGAATCGGCTTTTTATTTCAAGCCTAACATATAATGAACGCCACACTATAATAATAACAGAGAGTTGTCCATTTTCCACCTTATTTATGAGGCGATGCATACAACATATGGCCCGCCAAGAGTTGTACATATCACGACTTAAGTCCCAAATAGAGAAGTACATTTTCATATGAAAAATCTGCACTATGCATAAGCGGAAAATGCGATGGAAGATTATGGCAACACTTCCACCTGAACGATGGCCCTTTTCTGATAAAGACGTCCATGCTAAAGTCTCCTATCTTCACCATAGGCTAGTGTCTATCCTGTTTCACTACAAAACCGCCGGCTGCATCCGGGGCGCAGTACGGCGACCACTAATAAACCGGAATGCACGGTCCCGTCGACCAACAGCCACATCATCATCCCAAATTTGGCGGCCACAGAATGGGACGTCGACACGACGCCAGAAACAAAAGCCGTGAAGATTAAGATTTGGTAGAGAATACCCTTGACGAGGTGTATGATGATTTGCTCATTACTCTAAACTGTCGTGGAGGTGTAGAAAATATTGTTCCAAAGAAAATTCATTAGTGCGATGATAGTTTAACAATAATGGATGATGAGATTGGGCTCTTCTGGAGAAAGTGCATCGATACGAAAAATTACGTCTACTTTTGGGATTGGTGACGGAGGAACGTTAACCAATATTCAAGGCATTTTTAAAACAACTCCATTCATATATAAGTATATATTGGCCACATAATACTGAGTTACGTGGATGGCACTAAATTAAAATTCGCCAAATCCTCAAAAAAAAAAAAAAAACTGTCATGAAGCCTTACTTTCGTTTGCGATTACAAGCTCAAAATTCGCGATGTTGGCGTTGGCTGCAGTGGCTCTACTGACGGTGCAAAAATGTTTAAAAACTGTTTATTGAACAAATATCAGCCAAGATTCTTTTCAGGAAAGGAATGAATTGCTGGAGCCTCTGTTCACCTCCTCAGTAACGTTATTTTAACACCTTACTGAGGCAACTATCAACAATTTGAACTACCTAAAAGAAATAAATTCAAGAAGGAGCATGGCAAAACCGTGTAAGAATTGAACACTGTTTCGGCTTACTCAAAGGGCGATAATACTGTAACGAATGGATACTAGTACGTTGTAATCCTCACAATATATTGCTTGATAGCAGTGAAAATAAGAATTTCAACGAGAGTACAACGGAAGAAACGATCTCAAATAGCTTTGAATTAAAAAACACAATCATTACATCACCTTTTGTTTCCAAACACATGTCTCTAAGTTCACTAAGAACATTCTTTGAAGTACGCTTTTTAATTTTTTCTAAAAATGACGGAGGGGTAGGAGTAATTCTTGCTACTTCTGCTCCTACTATTGTCTGTTTTGCTTTCCCGTTAAGTGGTTTCGCGGATGATTGTGATGATTCGGATGCAATTTCCACTACCTCTACAATGTCTGCAAAATCGCTGCAGTATTGTGACACATCAAGGATGTACGTCTCTATAACATAACTGAGTTTGGATTTACTGCCAAATAGAACCAAAAATGGTTCATAATTTGGGCACATCTGTGAAAGTTTTGCTGAATGAACGTGAAATTAAAGAAAAAAAACTGAAATTTTCACTTAACATTAAGGCCGCAGCTACCTTTTATCGTGGAAATTTTATCATCAACGTCTATTCCAGCGCCTGTCGATTTAGGAAACTCCTCATCATTTGTTATACATCTGCTTCTTTCAATTAATTTTTGGTAGTACATCTGAGTGTTTGGTTTCTAAGAGTATAGTTAAAGCTTATTGTGTAAAGAACTACCTCAGTTTGCACAATTTCTAGCAAATATTCTAGCAGCAAATTGTCTTTTTCCTCACAACAAATTTTTTTATGCTTTGCCCTATGCGAATTTTCTTCGAGTGTATAAAAATACTAAATAAAATGTCACAACTGACTTCAGGTCTTTCCTGAGTTTTCGTAATTGCATTAAATAAAATGTATCCTTGCTAATAATTATTTTGGCTTTTTTTCATGATTTCCAATTCCGAACTAAGTACTGAATTACCCTATTCTAAAACTCTAAATAACTGCGCAGCATTGAGGTCATGTACACTCTCCACAGTTTTGATGCGAAATGATTTGTTTAATTTCTGCCTTAACATTGTAGTTAATTTAAATGCTAATATATGCTCCAACTCAATTAAATTTGCAATATTGAAATTACTTTAAAAACCTTTGAATCACTGTATGTTTTTGAAAAACTATTTCCTTTTTAGACATTTATTTCTTCCAGATAATCTCTATGTGGCCCAGTACTAGATCCAGCTATGCTCCGACTCGGAGAACGCTCTCAATTAGTTGGTGTGGTAAGAGTAAAAACTTCAAACCCATCGGAGCTAACGAAGATCACATTTTCGTGTAGAAGACTTTTCAATAAAGCCCGTGGAGGTGGCTCCAGAGACTAATGGGTGCAGTACAAGGTATGACTTGGAGAGCCTTCTGCTGATGTATAGTGGGTCTTGGTTCCTAACGTTGTACTCTTACGAAAAATTTCCGCAGGGGATAGACCATGAGAATTCAGAGTCATTCGAAGCTCACTTTCCATTACTGGGCAGCCCGCCTTCTGGATGGACGTCACCTTATTTTGGAGCTGAATTCATTCAAAGCTTTCAACTGGGACGGTGAACTGTGTTACATTAAAAGAGGTTAAAGTGGCGCTTACAGCAAAGGAAAGAAAGAGCTTTCACGTCGGTGCAAGGATTTCAAGCCCATTAGCTTATCATAGCTGCTGCTTTTGAGGAAGGTAGGTCGACATCGACACTGCTTTGCACGTGCATCTTTTCCGATATCAAGGGTCTTCGCAATGTGCTGCTGTAGGCGATGATTTGAACCTTCGAAAAGTTTGAGATAGAATCGAACCTCTAGCAGCTAATATAGTTTTCTCTGCGACACAAAGGTCGTAGCAGATGAAAGCAGTGCACAGCGATCCTAAAAGCTAACGGAGACACCCCTCAGGGTTGGCTAATTTCCATACTGCTTTGAATATTGGTGATTAATAACCTATTAAAAACTCGAAGAACAAGGCTGTCGGTTGACAGTGTATAGCTGTCAACTCAAGTAATGTAAGAGTTTGGATAGGCTTTAATAGAGGAAAAAGAGTGAGGAAGGCATCTATGTACTATTGCATAAATGGCTATAGGAGAAATGTAGAACTGGTGCTTTGGCTCTACGAAACCGTTGTAAATGTAATAATGTTCTATAGTGTATTCGTCTGGTGCGGGAGACTCAAAAAGCTACACTCACTAAGAAGCTTAAACGTGTCATAGGAGCGGCTCTCGGTTAATGCCATTTATATTGTTATTTACCGAATTTGGTTTAAATGTGGGAAGGTTCGGAGATAATTTATATCACATATGTATATGTGGGCGGTGTAATGCTCATCGTCAAATTTAATACGTATGGTTATGATGAAGCTGTCCTGTATTATCCTGGCGATTGGTTATTAATACATCGCACTTTTGTATTTTTGTAACAAAATCGTTATATGGAGAGTGGGCGAGATTATGGTTCGAGGTTCACACTGTATGTAGGGACTTTTATAAGATGTGTTCTAAGGGAATTTGGTTATTGTAGCATTACTGGTTTATATTATATGTACATACATTAAGCCTGTTAGAATTTTTTTCAAAATCAAATCTTACTTAAATACTTAATTATGCCATGTTATAGGTTTCTATTAATGGAGTTTTTTAGGTGTGGCAGTGGTCCGATTACGAATATTCGAACTTACATCTTTAGGTCTGGCAGTGGTCTGATTACGAATATTCGAACTTACTTTTTTGCAAAGAAGCACGATTTACTCAAATTAAAAGCTGACAACGGACAACGAAACACAGACAGTCACTTAAAACTCAACTCACCTCTTCATCCTGATCATTCATAAATATAACTTCATATCTAAGTCGATCTTGTTTAGGTGATATATACAAACAACCGTTAAGTGAACAAAACTATTATACTCTGTAGCACCCTGTTGCAAGTTCATAAAATTATTAAACATGAAAAAAAACAATGAAAATCGATTTTGGAGCACGTTTTACTTCAACACTATATTTTGCAGTCATATAGGTGTTTGAATTATTTCAATTAATACTTTTTTACCGTTGAAAATGTAGTGACACATGCGACAGAACAATATTTTAGACATAAACTTAGATATTAAAACTTATTAGGCTTGTCGACAACCTTATATCCATGATTCCTATATAGCATTTAAGGCTCTTCGGCCGCTAGTAACAATTCTATTAGTACCAAACTCATCGCGGTCGATCACCACATTGTCATTCATTACTGTTGGTAATGTGCCATCCGATTCTGAAAAACGTCCACGAAGGGGACGTGTATTAGTAGAAGAATACATTTTTGGTGAAACATTATGATCAACTATGTACGAAGATTCTTCTGGTTCTAAGAAATTAATTTTTTCCTTTCTGTAATGCAAAATATCTCTATCAATATGCTGTAATCGTTTCACTTCACGCTCTTGTCTTTCATATCTGATTTGTTCGCTCGGAGGTTCAACAAAATCTTCCTCTATATGATGACCATAGTATTGCCGTTGGCTACGTTGAAACGTTGAACTTTCTGCAAAGTAGATATTAATTCAGTTATTAGTATTATTTAAATCTATGCAACGAATTTTAGAAAATATTTACTAGTAATATACATATCTTTATACATATATAAAAATCATGTGTCGCGTTGTTTTTCCGCGATGGACGCCTAAATTACTGAACCGATTTTAAATTTTGATTGCACACCGTCTGCAATTCGATCCGAATTGAAAGACAGAATAGCTTACATCTCTATTTATAATCGCAATATTATATTATTGCAAATTATTTGCTTACTTACTTAATCCAGCCAACAGTTACCGTCATCTGTTAGAATATTTTGGAACTAACGGGTAATTGTCACTGTCAAATAATAGACAAAGAATTTATAGTAAAATATTATTGCGATTATTAATTGAGATGTAAGCTATCATATCAATAGATAATTTCAATAAAATACTGCATTATTCCTACTTTTTCAATTTATGATGTTAGCATAACTGTCCTCTGTTAGACTGAAGTATAAATTAAATTCATATTATAGTGAAGATAATACAGTGAAATTATAATAGCTTTTAAATTATTAGTGCTTGATTGTTCAAAACTGTTTATATAAAATATATACATGTAAGTAGTTCCACATTCTTATATTATTAAATTTGCTACGCATCAAATCACAATGTATGATTTTTTTGATGATAAGAGGTATTAAGGCTCCAGGATATCTTCTTCGAGCCGAGTTATCAACAGCGCGCCAGTCGTTTCTTCTTTTCGCTAGGTGGCGCCAATTGGATATTCTAAGCGTAGCCAGGCCCTTCTCCACCTCCAACGGAGTGGAGGTCTTCCCCTTCCTCTGCTGCCCCCGGTGGCTACAGCGTACTTTCGGAGCTGGAGTGTTTTCGTCCATCGAATGCGATATTTGGCATGGCCAACGCGCAAATGACTATAAATCTTTCGCAGAACTTTTCTCACGAAAACTCGCAACGTCGACTCATCAGTTGCTGTCATCGTTTAAGCCACTGCACCATACAGCAAGACGGGAATTATGAGTGACTTATAGAGTTTTTTTTTTTGAAGACTTTGCTTCTCTATTGCCTACTCGCTTACATTGTTGGTGGTGTTTACGCTGGTTCCAAGATAGACGAAATTATCTTCGACTTCAAAGTTATGACTGTCAACCGTGATGTGAGAGCCAAGTCGTGAGTGTGACGACTGTTTGTTTGATGACAGGAGATATTTCGTCTTGCCCTCGTTCACTGCCAGACCAATCTGCTTTGCTTCCTTGTCCAGTCCGGAGAAAGCAGAACTAACGGCGCGGGTGTTGAGGCCGATGATATCAATATCAAACGTCGAACCTTCCTTGTGTTTGTTGGCGTTCGTTTTTTGCTGCACAGAGGCGATTGCGAATCTTGGCTGCAACAAGATAGTGGTCCGAGTCGATGTTAGGACCTCGGAGCACACGCACATCTAAAACACTTTAGACGTGTCTTCTGTCTATCACAACATGATCGATCTGGTTGGTGGTTTTTCGATCCGGAGTCAGCCAGGTAGCTTTAAGAATCTTGTTATGCTGGAATCTAGTAGTACAAAGAACCATATTTTGGGCGCCGGCGAAGTCGATTAGCTAATTTACCAACCGTAATGCCAAATATACCTTCTTTGCYCACCCTGGAGGTAAAGACGCCAAGCACGATTTCGACATCGTGGAGGGGGCAGCTCTCATAAGTGCGTTCCAAGCAGTCATATTAGTTTATATATTTTCGGAAAAAAGTATTTATTTTTAAAATCAAGGAAAACTTCTTGTATACCCCTATGATTATTACGGATATGTTCTTTTTCTATGGTTGTTAATGTTTCATTCTTATCACTAATTTCAATTAATTTAATATTTGATTTATGTAATTTGATATTGCTATTTTCAAAGAAATTTACATACAAATATGGGAATTTTACAAAAAGTTCATTATTTTGACAAGAAATACATATAACATCTTTGTTTATGAGAATTTCTGTAAAATACTTTTTCCATCAGTCACTGTTATGTGAGTTTGATACTTTCTATTTACGATTTTTAAATATATTTATTCATCTTGACCATAATTCAAGTGAATTTTATTCTTATAGCATATTGATACTCCTTTCCGTTATAAATATATACATATTTTAAATTATCTTCTAACGGTCTGTGTCCAGTTGCATCTAATGACATAGAATTTTGATTTGCTACTTTCTTACTTTCAATTTCACTATTTCCATAATTATTGTATATATCTCTATCTACGAAATTTGAAACAAAGTATCTGCTTAAAGTATAAGCAACAGTATTATCCTTTCATTTAATATACGTAAATTCAAAACCATATTCATTTAGATGAATTTTCCAACTTTCTAGCTTCATACTAGGCTCCTTAATATTATGCAACTACGTTAAAGGTTTGTTAATGTTTCACAGACCATACCATGGCTAAGACTTCTTTCTCAATAGTAATGAATTTTTTATTAAAATCTGGCAGTTGTAAGACGGACTCACTGGTTATAAGTTTTTTCAAGTTATTAAAAGAGTTTAAAAAATCCTTATTTTGAAACTCTAAAACAGAATTTTTCTTTACTAATCTCATAAGCTACTTTTGCGTGGCCCCATATAAATTTGCGGTAATACATATGCTGTCATACGTAGGAATTGTTTTATTTCTTTAATACTAGTAGACTGTTTCATATTTTCAATAGATTTTATTTTTAAGGGATCCAGCTTTATACCTTCTGTGGACAGGACATGTCCCAAAGATGTTGTTGATAATTCAGCAACTTTGAATCTTTAAATTAGAAGYACGTAAAGTATTGAAAACTGTTTTAATGGAAAGAATATCTTCTGCAAACTTTGTAAAGAATATTAAAATATCATCTAAGTATTCGACAGAAATCTTGTTTATGTGTATGTTCTCTTAAAACATAGTTAGTAAGCCTCTGAAATGTTGCAGGCTCTGTTCTGAGACCAAACGGCATTCTTGTAAATTCATACTGTTCATCTGCCGTTGAAAAAGCTGTTAGGCTCTACTATTAGGGTGTACCTCAATCTGCTGAAATCCCTTCGCCCGATCGATGGTGCTAACATAGCAACATTTTCCCACTTTGTCAAATATGTCCTGCATATTGCGATCATCGATTATCGGCTCATTAAGTATGCGATAATCAGTAACTACACGCCATTGTGGTTTTCCGTTTTTATCAGCCTTTTTGGGTACAAACCATAATGGCGAATTGTAGGGACTATTACCGGGAACTATTATTTCTTGCGATAACGTATCTTTTATCTGCCTATCTACCTCAGCACGATATACCACTGGATATCTATAGTGTCGATTGTATCGCTTTTTGTTGTTATTCTACATATGTGTTTGAAGTCAATAAAGACTTTGTCAACCTTACCACTGGTGGGGGGAATTGAACAAGTCTTTTATTGAGTAAGAAATCTTTCATTCTAATTTTAGTTTTAAATTTCTAAGCTTTATATACTATATCTTGAAGTCTTACTTATCTAATTAAATATATGTGTATGTACGGCACACCACATGGGGTTGTTTCCAACTATACAATGCAATTTATCTGTGTGTATGTGTGTTATCATCCCTACAAGAAACTCCTGATCGTTTCACTAATACACGCACATTTCTTATGTCACAGCTGACGAAAAAATGACACTCAAATGACTGTCAATGCTTAGGTTAAAAAGAGAAACCTATGAAGTATATTGCTTATATATGTAAGAATGAAATAGCTTAATTATTCAACACTGTCAACATTGACAGTAAAATGAAATTTAAAATGACTGTCAATGTTGATTTTTTTTTAAATCGTTTATCAACATTGATCTGTATGCAGAAAAGCAACCCTGTAAAAAGAGATACATACAATTCCATATATGTACGTGTTGCGCAAAAAAATGTTTACT
>NW_017535841.1:372139-388287 GCF_001853355.1 Bactrocera latifrons | reverse complement strand
TTTCACTAGGCCCTTAAGAAAATGATAGAAACTTTGTTCTGCGCGCTGACTGAATTTCTTTCAGCTCTGACAGTCAAATGTACGTTCAGCTGACTGTCAGTGTTCTTGGGATATAGGATAGGGATATAATTTATGTTTCATTATTTGGGTTGTTTTAAAGTGCACATGTGCATTTGTAATTAATTGGCCAAACCTAAATAAATATGTTTATATTATTGTATATTTGAGTGCATGCGTAATGCCTATGGATGCTTTCGTGCTTCATATATGTATGTGTGTTGCGTATAAATGCATACATATATTTTTATGTGTTTATTTATGTACGTTTTGTATTGTCTATGCAATCGTTAGAATAGTTAGAATATTTCTTGTCTTATGTCCTTTACACTTGTAGTTAAGGTCTCTGGTTGAGTAATTATTTGAAGCATAGGTTCTTCATTTATTTGTATCATTGGTTGATTCGCAGGTGCCTCAAAGAACTTTTGCATGTAAAATTGTTGTGGAGCCGCTAGAATAACTCCTTTGTGAAATTTGCAAATATGTTGTATAGCCAACTATTACCACTTTGAAGCTTTATACAATAAGCTAGTCAATAACTCTTTTTGAATGGACAGTTCTTTGCTGCCATGCCACGTAGTAACGAGATTTCACACGACTGGTCTGATTATGGTTTCCACGGCCAGCTTCCTTTACATATGAAATGGTTCTCCAGATTTACCATTTTGGGCTCGTAAAAGTGTTAAGTTTGGTGATAGCTCATTTCTAATTTTATATATTTCTTCGCGCATTTGCGCTTGTCGTAAAAGTTGTATATTTAAATGTTCATGGTTAATGTCAATTAACAGCTTGATAATTGACGATTGAAAATCTTCACATTCTGTCAACGTCATATTGAGTTGTGTTACCACCATTTTATAAATTAATGCCATCCTCTCGGCGTTGAGATTTTTTTTTATCAATTCTGAGTAGAATACATTCAATTGTCCATTCATCTTTACGAAAGTTTTTTGCGATTTCATCATAATGTTCAACGATGAATCAATGACAGACGTTTGCTTCTGGATCAATTGTTTTAAATTCTACTCGTTGTCTAATAAATTAGTTAGGTCTTTCTCTAGCTCGAGTCATTATCTATCTCTAATGCATTGAATCTTTTCTCCAATGCTGAATTCATCATTTCACAGCTAGCTAATCAAATTTCTTTCTTGAGATGATTCTGGCGTACTCAACAAAGGTCCTCCAATTAGAAAATGCCCAGCTTGTCGTTTTCGTAATCTTCTCCAGTAGAATAAAGTGGGCGTGAATTTCAAACTGCTTCAATCTGTCTTAACATTGTAGTTAAGTCTTCATACGTGAGAGTGTTATCTCCTATTATACGCGATGATGTTTCATAAATTTAACACCTGCTTCCCRAATTTCATCAAAATGCAATTGGTGCAATAACTCTGTTATTTGTAATAGCCACTCCTTGTCGAAAGATTTTGCCGCTACAGCAAAGTTTGTGCCATTATCTGAACTATGTTGGTACTTTTTCCTCTTCTTGCAAAGAAACGCCGCAACGCAACTAAAAACGCTTCCGTTGATAAATCGCTTACGGCTTCAAGATGAATTGCTTTCGTCTCAATGCATACAAATACACCAACATTTCCTTTGCATGATTTTTGGTCTCTAACTTTTGAGCAGCGTATTTGAAACGGCCTTGCATAATCCACTCCGACATTATTAAATGGATGGCTGAGTATAACTTGGCATGGTAGTAAATTTTTCATTAGTTTTATGCAAATGATCCAGTATTGATTTCTGATGTGTGTTCTCATTAAATTAATGCTACCATGTAATGTTGTTTTGTGTGCTTCATGGATGATTAGTCTTGTTAAATCACAATTTGTCAGTATTATTGGATGTTTAATGTCACACGGGATTTCAGAATTCTGCAGTCTTCCTCCTACTCTTAAAATGCCATCTTCATCTACAAAAGGATATTATCAACATTTGTTTTTTCTATGCAAAACCTTGTCGTTTTTTAATTTACGTATTTCATCATAAAAATCTAAATTTTGTTGTATTTTAATAACATTCTTCCATGCCAATTGCAGCTCGTCTACTGTTAAATAATCTGTTGTTATCGAAGTTTATTTGTGATTTGCAACACATATGCCATCACTGTAATTAGTTCTCCAAAATCTGAAAATTTTTGTAGTACTGAGGAAATGCTTTTCTCCTCCGATGTTGTGATTGTAGTAACAATTTTTTCTTCTACTCTATATTTAATTGAAGGTCCTTTGCCACCATAAACTGTGTTGTAGTGATGTCCCTCTTGATGCAATATCTGCTGTATTTTCAATTGATTTCACATATCTCCAATCAGCTTCCGGAATCATCTCATTGATATCGTTTACCCTGGTGTGTAAAAACTTCTTTTTGTTGTTTTTATTTTGAATCCATGCCAATGTAACCATCGAAACACTCCATACATACATTTTACACTGTAAGTTCAATGTCTTCTTGATTATTTTTAATATAATATATTAACAAGTAGATGTGCACCGCAAAGTTCAAATTTGGGTATTATTTTCCTCTATATAATAGGGTTTAATTTGCTTTTGGTAAGCAACAGTGTTGCTGGCCCACTTTTGCATATATTACTGCTGCATATGCTTTATCAGATGCGTCTCCAAACTTATTTTATTTAATAAGTTGCAAAGTTTTTGCATGAAACATCTGTCAACAATTGTTACTGGTGCAAGCCAACCAAGCGGATCAAATATTTTTGCAATAGAGTCTTCACTGAATCCGTTTCTTCGATTTGAATAATTTCATTATTTTCCCGTGTACGATAATCAATTACCTCTGGACTATTATGATAACTATTTTCTTAAATGAAATCCTGCACTTTGTAAAGCTTGTTTCAATTTCCCTCGCAATTCTTTACATTCCTGAATAGTACGACTGTCATGAGATCGTCCATATAGAAATTGTTATTAATGACGTCATGCACGTTTTTATTGTCTTTGCAGAAAATGTTACCAATCTCTTGTAACGTTCTAAATGTTAAAAATGGTGCTACTGCTGCGAAACATGTAACTGTTGTAAGTTTAAACACTTGCATTTTCTCCTGTGGATTTTCTCTCCATAGAATATACTGGTATTCCTGATATTTCTCTCTGACTTTTATTTGTCGATACATCTTTTCGACATCAGCACTTATTACATAACGCCACATACACCACTTTACAATGATATCTACAATATCTTGGCCCGATTAGCATTACGTTATTCAAACCGTGACCATTTGTAGTTTTTACCGAGCGTCAAAGACTACCYTTAGTTTTGTTGTGGTGCTTTCTTTTTTAATTACAGCTTGATGTGGCAAATAATCATCTAGTATAAATGTTGTCATAGCTGCCACTACGTCATTGCTTCTGGATCCTTCAATATTACTAGACACAATCCAAACCAGCATTGTGGCTTGTCCTGGTAATCCATCAGCTTTATTTATACCTGTTTTAATTATTTTTGTTTGTTGAAATTCGGATCCGCTAGTAGTTTATTCTTCCATACATGTATACGCCTTCCTTTCAAATTTTTTTATTGGAAGTGCTACTAAAACTTGCTATTAAATCTGGGTTTTATTTCCAGTCGTACTTTATGCCGTGAAACTTCCACGCATTCCGCTGAGACGCCGCTTATTTCGATGATTACCTTTACTTTCGGTAACCCTAACATGTGAACTCCTTCCTCAGAAATGAGAGTTTTCTGAGAACCATTATCACTCAAGGCTCTTAATTTTAACTCTCCTTTTAGCGTTACCACTTTTATTATTGCTGTTGCTAAAAATGTGTCTTCTCCTTTCTGTTTATCCATATTTGATGATATTTTTTGACTTGTTTTGTTTTCATGTAGTAAGGTATTGTGTGATTTGTCCCATGCCATAGATTTCCAAGTCCTGAAGCAACTTTTTGTGGTGTGTTGTCCCAAGCATCTAAAGCATAATTGATATTTGTGCACTACTTCTAATTGGCGTTCGACATTTCATTTTTGGAATTTGTCGCATCGGAGTATGTCATGCCCCTGCATTTACCTTTACAACTTTGACGAAAACTTGTCTTTCCTGATGGTTTATTTGTTTCGGTTGTGGAATTATAAAGTTTGTTTTGTTCTTGAGAGTTTACTTCTCGAGATATATATCTTTGTGATTCTTGCATAGCGTTTTGGGTACTGTATGGATTTCCAGAAATGAAATTACTTCCAAGAAATCTTGTATTGCAGTCGGTTTATGAATGGTGTTTTCGTATTCACGAAGTAGTTGTTTTGAAAAATTTCTTAACACCAGCTGTGCTAACACGTCCTCTAATTTTCCTTTATTCTTTATTATACTGATTCATTCATTTGTTACATCCAAGAACTTTTTCATTTTATACGCTGACTCCTCCGCCAGTTGTATTATCTCTACTATCATCGAATTATCGTTAAACTGTATGCGCACCTTATCATACCTGCCTGCCAGCCATTAACAAACAGTGTTGTGATTTGCAACTGATCCCGTTATCAGGCGACTAACCATTAGTCTAGCATCTCCTTGAAGACAAAATTTTAAATAGCCCATCCTTTTGGAGTCACTAATGTCCTTGTTATTATGGATATACTCCTCGAAGTAAAGGGCTTTTCGTGCCATTGGCGGAATTCACCTGAGAATTTTTGTAATTCTGTTTTTGGCAATTTCATTTTCTCAAAYTTTTTTAAGTTGATTTCTTTGTGTTTTTTTTTTAACATTCGCTAAGTGTCGGTGACTTCAAAAGATAGATCTTCTATCAATTTATCAATTGGACTTATTGCCCTTGCTCTTACCTTCAACTCTTTGGATGCGAGTCCCATTTTGAGCTGCTCTTCAACTCGTCTATCATGTGCGGCTTCGCATGTATGCAGCAATTTTTCGTACACATTGTTGGCGAAGTATTCGTGATTCGGCGTTATTTTCCCTGTCAAGTTTTTATGGTTGCTGTGGAATTCTCTCCATAGCACTTCAATATCCTTAATTTGGCGCCGTGCTGAAATTTCTCTTTGCAGCACCTTTTGGCGTTGTAACATGTCCGCAGTGTTTGATATTTTGAATCATTATTTTTTTATTAAACTATTTGGATTCTTCAAAAAAATCATTTGAGGTAATTGTTTTGTTCGCCTGATTGACCTTGCAGTGCCTCGATTCACAGCCGCTGAATATTTTTTAGAATAACAGTTTTTAACACAGCGCTTTGTTTCGTACTAAAACGGCTTATGTAATCATATAAATACGCGGGAATATGGACCCTTCTTAAAATTTCTCCTCAATGTTTTATAATTTTTTATTTTGCCTGTATTTTCGTAAATTGCAGGGCTTACTTTGCATTTTTTTGGCTGTATTTTTAATAATATTCAGGGCTTTTTAATTTGGCTGAGCTCTTTTTTAGACTCGAAGGACCAAATGCTTGAACTCAATAAAGACTTTGTCAACCTTACCATTGGTGGGGGGAATTGAAAAAGTCTTTTGTTGAGTGAGAAATATTTCATTCTAATTTTATTTTTAAATTTGTAAGCCTTTTATACTATTTTTGAAGTCCCACTTATCTAACAAAATATATGTGTATGTACGGCACACCACAAGGTATTGTTTTCTTTATGTTACATCGTCTGTTGTTATTTTCCTATTTTTGTAATCAATTATTGTATTTAAATCAAATAAAATGTTGTTCGCTACAATGTCGTCAAAGTAATTGTGAAACGGGTATTTTATAAAATTCGCAAAATAGTTAGTTTTATTAATATATCTTCAAAATTTGTAATGAACTTATTGTTGGTTTTAGTGCATATTGGGACCTACATAACTTCGGATTTATTACACTAAATTCCGCTTCTGTATCTACAATGATTCTTAATTCGATTATATGATATATAATTTACAATTATATTGGGTTAGTTTTCTTCGGCTGCTAATTGAAAATTTCTAATTGCCATTGGTTCGTCCGATGACTGACCGGAATATCATTATTATTTGTAGCAAATTGACATTGATTTTGTGGGAAAATTTCGTCCACTATTTCGTGTATTAGATGTAAATCCCAAATGTACCGAAGGTTTGTGTATAAGTTATTATGCTAAGTCGTTCATTAATAGTGTTATTGTTGTAGTAATATCCCCTGCTAACGCTATTGTCTTATGGTTCACCACAGTTTTTGTATTTGTAATTTTGTCTGGTACTATTACTAATGTTGTAAAACTGATATGCATTCGAACATATATTTATTTTTTTGGTACTTTGTTGTTCGTATTTATTAGTATTATTACAAAAGTTAAGCGAAAATTATAACTTAAATACCCATTTGATTGTATAATTTCATAAGCATCTTTTAAATCTTTAGGATTTCGACTAACTTTAATACTTTTCGGAAGGATGGAGTCATGTGTAGAAGTTCACGTAAGTGAGGAAAGTTCTCTGATTGCCATTCACTTGGGAGTGGCCAGAAGCGATTCTTTTACATGTGACTCAAGCAGCTCACGTCTCCGGTCTTTGACCAAGTACCCCCTGGTTAGCCTAAGAAAATCCATTTCCTAAGGCGAAATATTCCCCACATAGGGTTGTGCGCAGGGTTTGGGACGCGCCACGTAAAAAAACACCCCCATTGAAAGGAACAATCATCCTTGGATGAGGTACCCCCCCTTTGATGACGATGATGGCAAACGAAATAAGGACTACGAATTGAGGGCATGCACCTGGAATGTCCGGTCCCTTAATTGGGAAGGTGCCACTACCCAGCTGGTTGATGTCCTCGTAAAAATAAAGGCTGACATCACCGCCGTCCAAGAAATGAGATGGACGGGACAAGGACAAAGACGAGTAGGTCCTTGTGGCATTTACTACAGTGGCCATATAAAGGAGCGCAAGTTTGGTGTGGGATTCGTGGTGGAAGAGAGACTCCGTCGCCGAGTGCTATCATTCAATCTGGTGAATGAACGTCTAGCCACAATCCGCAACAAAGCAAGGTTTTTCAACATATTGCTGATTTGCGCCCACGCCCCGACGGAAGAGAAGGACGATGTGACCAAAGATGTCTTTTTTTAGTGCTTGGAACGCACTTATGAGAGCTGCCCCCGCCACGATGTCAAAATCGTGCTTAGCGACTTTWACTCCAGGGTGGGCAAAGAAGGTATCTTTGGAACTACGGTCGGTAAATTCAGCCTCCACGAGGAAACATCCCCAAACGAGTTAGGGCTGATCAACTTCGCCGGGGCCTGAAATATGGTTATCTGTAGTACTAGATTCCAGCATGAGAAGATTCATCAAGCTACCTGGCTGTCTCCGGATCGAAAAACCATCAACTATATCGATCATATTGTGAAAGACGAAAGACACGTGTCCAGTGTTTTAGATGTGCGTGCGCTCCGAGGTCCTAACATCGACTCGGACCACTATCCTGTTGCAGCCAAGATTCGCACCCGTCTCTGTGCATCAAAAAACGCACGCCAACAAACACAAAGAAGGTTCAACTTCGAGAAGTTGGAATCACAACAGACAGCCGAACGATTTTCTACTCGACTCGCACTTCTGCTCTCCGAGAGCACTCGTCAACAACTCCTTACGTCCAGCTTCCACTGAAACCATTGGTTTTCGGAAAGTGCAAAAGGTCAGCTGGTACAACGGGAGTGCCGTATCGCAGCGGAGAGAAGACAAGTTGCATACCTCGCAACGTTATGATCGACCACAACAGGTGCGGGTTAGGATAGATATCGAGAGTTAAAGAGGGAAGCGAGACGCATTTTCAGACAGAAAAGAAAGAGGCCGAAATGCGTGAGTACGAAGAGTTTGATAAGCTGGCCGACAGGGGTAATGCTCATTATACATACTCTTCTAGCACTCCCAGAGGTGATCTAGTCACCGATGCCCAGAGCATACTTAAATTATGGAGGAAACACTTCTCCAGCTTGCTGAATGGCAGTGAATGCACTACGCCAGGAGAAGGCGGACCCGACTCCCCAATCTATGACGATGGAACAGACCTTCTATTGACCGACTATGAAGCAGTTCGAATAGCAATTACCCGCCTGAAGAAAGCGGCGGGGGCCGATGTATTGCCGGCCGAGCTATTCAAACACGGCGGCGAAGAACTGATATGTACCATGCATCAGCTTCTTTTTAAAATATGATCGGACGTAAGCATGCCCAACGATTGGAATTTAAGTGTGCTGTGCCCAATTATAAAAAAAGGAGACCCCACAATCTGCGCCAACTACCGTCGGATTAGCCTCCTTAACATCGCATATAAAGTTCTATCGAGCATATTGTGTGAAAGATTAAATCCCWCCGTCAACAAACTGATTGAACCTTATCAGTGTGGCTTTAGACCTGGAAAATCAACAACCGACCAGATATTCACCATGCGCCAAATCTTGGAAAAGACCCGTGAAAGGAGAATCGACACTCACCACGACTTGAAAGCTGCTTTCGACAGCACGAAAAGGAACTGCCTTTATGCCGCGATGTCTGAATTTGCTATCCCCTCAAAACTAATACGGCTGTGTAAGCCGACATTGAGCAACACCGAAAGCTCCGTCAGAATTGGGAAGGACCTTTCCGAGCCGTTCGATACCAAACGAATTTTCAGACAAGGCGATTCCTTATCGTGCGACTTCTTACCCCTGCTTCTGGAGAAAATACTTCGAGCTGCAGAACTAAATAGAGAAGGTACCATCTTCCATAAGAGTGTACTGTTGCTGATGTATACCGATGATATTGATATCATCGGCTTCAACCCACGCGCAGTTAGTTCTACTTTCTCCAGACTGGACAAGGAAGCAAAACAAATGGGTATGGCAGTGAACGAGTTCAAGACGAAATATCTCCTGCCATTAAACAAACAGTCGTCACACTCGCGACTTTTCACTCACGTCACTGTTGACAGTCATAACTTTGAAGCCGTAGATAGTTTCGTCTATCTTGGAACCAGCGTAAACACCACTAACAATGTCAGCCTGGAAATCCAAAATGGATAACTCTTGCCAACAGGTGTTACTTCGGACTGAGTAGGCAATTGAGAAGCAAAGTCCTCTCTCGACAAACAAAAACAAAACTCTATAAGTCACTCATAATTCGCGTCCTGCTATATGGTGCGGAGACTTGGACAATGCCAGCAACTGATGAATGTTATTGCAAATTTTCTCTTATTACAATCGCTACCGCTTAACTTCATTAAGTATCCTTGAGGATGTTCTTGTACAATTTTTCTTATTAGAATCGCTATTCCTATTCTTTCACTTGTCCTTGAGGGGACCTTTGGACCTTTATATAATTTGAAGGTGCCCTTAACTTTTATAATCATTATTTTTACTTATTTTTTGTAATACAATAAATTAACTTCAGAGTTTCTTTAATTTCATTGAATATCCTTATTTGTTTTGCTTTTGCATACTTTGAGCATTCAAAATGTTTATAATTTTTATAAATTCAAGTTTTCTTTAAAAGTCTTCAGACTTTTCGTTTTTAAACTTTATGTGTGTCTTTTTTTTATCATTCATAGCACTTTCGACCAGCTTACACACGAAGTAATCACGTTGAACACGCCCTATCAATTCTTTTGATATTTTTTATCAGACGATATTCTTTCAAATATGAACAGAGCAATTTGTATTCTATATAGCAAGATATATTGCACCCACTCAACACCACATCTGATGAAATTAAGTGATTGTCTCGGTGTGAAATTTTCGAAAAATCAATCTTGACATTATCGGATAGTATACACTGTAATAAATATTCTCTCAAATTTTGAAATCGAAATTCTTATTATTAAAGCAACTAAGATCTTTAAACGCATTTTTCTCAGAATGATGTTTTTCAAAGCGGTTTCCACTCTCTAAGTAAGAGATTTGAAGATATCTAGTTCCAATTTCGAGAGAACATTTCTAACGTCGTTCTCATTCATGCTATGTTCTTGAAATTTTTCTATTTTTTCTACGAAAAACTATCGAAAAAGTGCCAAAATCGATGCTTTTTGCTGAAACCTACACCATTTTGTCACTTTCCTACAAAATTATTACCGTAGTCGTGAACATCAAATAGGACCTTTTTTACGTGTTATTTCAAGAATTTATTTAACTATTATACACCCACGAAATAAACATAAAAACAATCATTTTGTATTCGCCATGAATGTATTTACTTATAATCAAAAAACGTGAAAATAAAATAGGGCCTTTTTTACGTGTTATTTCAAGAATTTATTGAACTATTATACACCCATGAAATAAACATAAAAACAATAATTTTGTGTTCGCCATGAATGTATTTACTTATAACCAAAAACCGAAACCGGCCATTGATTGAAGCACTAAACAAAAATTTCAATAAGGTTCTCAAAAGAGAACGACTTTGCGTTGATAAACAAACTTGTTAAACAAAAAAAGTTTTTAAAGCAGTATATGCCAGACTAGCCCCACCCTTTGGTTTACAAATTATTCCTGATTTACGATGATTTAGGCTTTCGTTACAATTTTGAAATTTACTTATGGAACGAGGCTATCCACTTGAAAATGAACCGAACTTAGGGGCGTCATCTAATGTTGTAGTTCGTTTGAGCCGCACTGTGCCACTTTTCGTCAATCTTTAGGGGTACTCTCTTGCTTGTGGAAAAACATTGCACGGTGCAAGAATTGCAGATGTTTCCACCTAATACACCGGCAGAACAACAAACACACGAACAAAGTAAATATTTGCAAGGGCTGTAAAATATGTCAGACTAACTTTTCGTCAATCATTACAGCTCTCACACGTATCCAATCAGGGAATAAGAAGAGAAATGAATTACATAGGTACATATATTCAAGTAAGTAAGTAGGTGATATGAGGATACATCCAACTAATATAAATAATTTCGTTTTGCTGTCGGCATTTTCATACTCATGTTTAAATTTTTGCTTTCTGCCAGGGAATCGCTTGTACGTCAATGTATGTACATAAAAATAATTATAATATGAGTATAAATTTGTATGAATGCATGCTTTGTAATATTTATAGGCAATTTGCACGACATAATAATAAATAAGCAATTAAATTTGTTTGATTTTCACATAAAATACTTTACTAATTAATAATATTTTTTTATTATATATCTTACTAGTGGAAATTAAATTTATCACAACAATATATATTAATCTTATATACTCATGCTCATAAGAATGTATGCATACGCATGTGTGCACTGAGAAATTCAAATCATGATTTCATCACTTATGACAACAAAAACATTTTTATTCATAAACACAAGCCCACATTCAACAAGCGACCTCGTTTTATTCATAAAAAGAAACCTATTGACATATCCCCGAGCATACCTTTGACAACAAGCGTCTTTTCGCGACGATAGCAAAATCTAGAAATCTTTCTGATGTTTTTCTGGGAAGACGATATCAATATCATCGGCATAGGCGAGCAGCTGTACACTCTTATAGAAGATGGTCCCTTCTCTATTTAGTTCTGCAGCTCGAAGTATTTTCTCCAGAAGCAGGTTGAAAAAGTCGCACGATAAGGAATCGCCTTGTTTGAAACCTCGTTTGGTATCGAACGACTCGGAGAGGTCCTTGCCGATTCTGAGGGAGCTTTTGGTGCTGSTCAACGTCAGCTTACACAGCCGTATAAGTTTTACAGGGTTACCAAATTCAGACATCGCGGCATAAAGGCAGCTACTTTTCGTGCTGTCGAAAGCAGCTTTGAAATCGACGAAGAGGTGGTGAGTGTCGCTTCTCCTTTCACGCGTCTTTCCAGGTGTGAAGCCAGACTGATAAGGTCCAATCAGTTTTTTAACGGTGGGCTTTAATCTTTCACACAATACGCTCGATAGAACTTTATATGCGATATTGAGGAGGCTTATCCCACGGTAGTTGGCGCAGATTGTGGGGTCTCCTTTTTTGAGAATTGGGCATAGCACACTTAAATTCCAATCGTTGGGCATGCTTTCGTCCGACCATATTTTACAAAGAAGTTGATGCATGCTCCTTATCAGTTCTTCGCCGTGTTTCGCCGGCAATCCATCGGCCCCCGCCGCTTTGTTGTTCTTCAGGCGGGTAATTTCTATTTGAACTCTTCCTGGTCGGGCAATGGAACGTCTGCGTCATCGTCATCATTGGGGAATCGGGTTCGCCTTCTCCTGTCGTTTTGCGGTCAATTCCATTCAGCAGGCTGTAGAAGTGGTCTCTCCTTAATTTCGGTATGCTCTGGGCATCGGTGACTAGATCACCTTTGGGAGTTCTACAAGAGCATGCTCCGGTGTTGAAACCTTCTGTAAGCCGCCGCATTTTTTCGTAGAATTTTCGAGCATTATCCCTGTCGGTTAGCTGATCGAGCTCTTCGTACTCACGCATTTCGGCCTCTTTCTTTTTCTGTCTGCAAATGCGTCTCGCTTCCCTCTTCAACTTTCGGTATCTATCCCATCCCGCATGTGTTGTGGTCGATCTAACGTTGCGAGGTAGGCAGCCTATATTCTCTGCGCTACGACACGGCACTTCTCGACGTGCCAGCTGTTCTTTTGCACTTTACGAAAACCAATGGTTTCAGTTGCAGCTGTACGTAAGGAGTTTGAAATGCCGTCCCACAGTTCCTTTATACCGAGTTGTTGACGAGTGCTCTCGGAGAGCAGAAGTGCGAGCCGAGTAGAAAATCGTTCGGATGTCTGTTGTGATTGCAATATCTAAACTTTGAACCTTCCTTGTGCTTGTTGGCGTGCGTATTTTTCTACACAGAGGCAAATGCGAATCTCAGCTGCAACCAGATAGTGGTCGGAGTCTATGTTAGGACCTCGGAGCGCACGCACACGTAATCCATGATCGATCTGGTTGGTGGTTTTTCGATCTGGAGACAGCCAGGTAGCTTGATGTAYCTTCTTATGCTGAAATCTAGTACTACAGATAACCATATTTCGGGCTCTGGTGAAGTCGATCAGCCTCAACCCATTTGATGATTCCTCGTGGAGGCTGAATTTACGGACCGTAGTGGCAAAAATACCTTCATTCATAAGCTTACACATTTATGATGATTTGTGTGTGTGTGTAATTTTTAAAAGTTTTAATTGGGCCAAAATAGTCAAAGGAATCAAAATAAGCTGTTCTCTAAACATATCTACACAAATTTGTACTCTCTATACTCACACAATTCCCTGGTTGAAAAAAAAATTATTGCGTATTGCATGAATTATGTACGGAAATACTATATATCAAAGTATTCTTCAACTGGTACTTTTTTATCTCATAATCAAATTAAATTTATAAAAAATTCACACAAAAAATTATAAGTTATTTAGAAATCCCATGGCATAAAATCTAATCTAAAATCAAAACATTTTTAACATTTCACGGGGTGAATTTCATAGTTGTGAGGTAAATAGGCCGGTTAAAATTTTACAAATCTTCGATATCGAACCTGCTGATTGTTTGTGTATTCTGTGTTGATTTCTAAACATAACTACATATTCATAAAAAAAACAGCACCGACTATGGTGAATTTCACAGTTTAAGTTTTTCGGCTCTTTTAGTCGTCCAACCGAGCATCATACAAAATTCAATTTGCACCTTCTCTCATGTTTTTATTTTCTCAGCATCAGCAAGGTCAGAAGTCAATATATCAGCTAAATAGCCGATGCAGAAATTTAGAGTAAAACACGCAAAAACAACATTTTCATTCATGAACGCAAGAACATCCTCAACAAGCAAAAGCGATTCATTCATAAAGCAGACACGTGTACCGAAATGTGTACTCTTTTTTAATACTGTTAGACTAACTTATTACACGGTTCTTACTTCTGTCTATACTAACAAGTATGTTTACTTATTTCTAGTTGATAGTTTGTTTAGGTACAGATTATATTATTTGTTTAGGTTTGTTTACATAAATATGGCTTGCTTAGATACATTTGCTTTGTTTTAAGATAATGTTGTTGTGGTATTCAAACTCAAGGTTGTTTTGATGCTTCTTACTATTATAAGGAATACGTTCTTTAACTATCTCCTCTGTTAAAATGAAGTATCCTCATTTCAAAATATCTAGGCTTCAAGTCGGCTTATAATAATTAATTATTGTATGTATTTCTCTTAAAATTTAGTTTTTAATCAGCGTAAATTTTCTAGAATTCAATAACCTTTTTCCTGTTTTCGGTGTCTTTTTTTGATAATGTTGGCTGTGTTATTTCGTCATTTAACCATTGCTGAATTTTTTCTTTGACAAAGTCGTTCCACGGCCATTGGGACTAGTGGAGATTGTCGTTGTTGAGATTAAAGACTAAAGATTTCTTTGTTGCTATTTGTTTACTCTTTCCCATGCTTTAATTTGGTATGTAGTGATGCTAGTGTTTCCTGTTGGTGGGAATGTTGTCTTTTTGTTTTATCAGGGTCTATTGCGAATCTTGTTGGAAGTATTATCACTATTCAGGACCTATACCTTTTTACCTTGTTCCACTTTTTCAGGAATTGTCTGTTCGCTGCTCCAGGGTCTATTGTGAATCTCATTGAATTCGCCGCTGCCCGTTTTTTCGAGATCTGCTATTGATTCATTCGGGAATTATTGGACGCTGTTACAAGATTTATACTTACATCCATTGCCATTTGTTTCTGAAAATTTGCCAATCGTTTAGTGCTGGAAGTTCTATTACCTGTAGCATTTTTTTTTATTTATTCCTTTCGGAATTAAATCTGGCTTTTTGGATAGCTAATAAATTTACCTTCCCGATTGAGCCCCCAGTTAATTTTCACCAGAAGTAAAAATGAGTCAAAGGAATATATTTTTGAGCTACAGCTTTACTAATACTCTTAAGACTAACTTATTACACGATTCTTACTTCTATTACTTCTGTCTATACTAACAAAATAGTATATTCACTTATTACTAGTTAATAGTTTGTTTAGATACAGATTATATTATTTGTTTACATAAATATTGTTTGCTTGGATACATTTGCTTTGTTTTAAGATAAGGTTGTTGTGGTATTCAAACTCAAGGTTGTTTTGATGCATTCTGTTTACTGAAACAAAAGGTTGTTTTGATCTTTGTTACTATTATAAGGAATACGTTCCTTAACTCGTGCAAACCCACAAATCACTGAAATAAGTGACAATATAGCTGTTGTCGATTTAAAATATTTTACAAACCTAAAATTTTTTTCCGCGTCTCACAAAAATCTGTGTCGATATGTACGCAAGTTCATACACGAACATACATACTTATGATATTTTACAGGACAAGCTGTTACAGTCACAAGAAAAACAGTGACAATCGGCGTTCATTTGTTTTGTGTTGTTTGGCAAATCTCGGGTTTTCTACCAACAATACATTATGCGTATGATACCCGGAAAAACTTGCGCACCCTAAAAAGACAGCTTAATTCACCACAGCTTATGACATTACAACACAATATCAATGTAACACACCACACTCATACCCAACCCAACTCACCAAAGGAATGACCAACGGGAAAGTTCATCAATTCGTTACACAAATTCGACCGTCAATATTCATTCTACATACATTCCGCTTTTCATCTTTCTACAACTATTTCTCACTGGGATTATTCAAACCTCAGCTCCTCCTATCACTCAGTGTTCCGGTTTACATCCTCCCCACTCCGTATACGTGTACTCGGATTTCAAATAGAACATTATATTTTTGATAAGCTCTAAATAAATGTTAAATTATTATACACTTCAAATTAAAGACTTTTTATTTCACCATCTTGTACTTCCTTTGCAAATTTTTAGCAAGAAAAGTGTTCATGGTCCTTCGAGCCATAGTGACAGGCACTATGGATTAAAAAATAAATAAATAAATAAAAGCAACTAATTTTTCAACTAAACACTGTATATAAGAACATACAAAAGAGAATAATAATTGTGCGGTGACTATAAAAATGCTCTGTAGAGGTAAAATAAATATATATGCAAACAACCAACAACATAAAAGCGTGCAGTGCAACATAACAAAACAAAAAACAAAAAAAAAAATAAAATAGTGTAGTGATCCAACCAGGACAAAACAACAACAAAGCAAAAAGCAACGTATATATATACATATATACAACAAAAAAGAAACTGCAGTACTGCGTACTAAAAAACATATTTACATATATTCGTACGTACGT
>NW_017535841.1:355189-371622 GCF_001853355.1 Bactrocera latifrons | reverse complement strand
AAAAGAACCCCAGAATATCATCCACACAAATCGCTGCGGAAGTTAAAGAAGAGATGGGAAAAGATATTCATCCAATTACGGTCCGGCGGACGCTGCATGAAGCTGATTACAGTTCTCGCGTAGCTAGACGTAAACCTCTCATTTCGAAAACGAACCAAACGACGCGATTAGCTTATGCGAAGGAGTACATAAGCAAGCCTAGGGACTTTTGGGACAGTGTACTCTTCTCAGAGGAGAGTAAGTTCAATATATTTCAATCTGATGGTCGGCAAACTGTGTGGAGAAAGCCTAACACCGAACTGCAAAAAAAAAACCTTGCTGCTACTGTAAAACATGGCGGTGGAGGGGTAATTCTGTGGGGTTGTATGTCCGCTGCAGGTGTCGGTGWGCTGGAATTCATAGACGGCATTATGGATAAAAAATATTATATGGAAATYCTGAAGAGAAATGTAAAAAAAAGTGCCGAAAAATTGAAATTGCCAGAATCATTCACATTTCAACACGATAATGACCCGAAGCATACGGCTTATGATGTACGCATGTGGCTGGCACATCACATAAAACATACATTACCGCATCCCCCTCAATCGCCCGATCTTAACCCAATAGAACATTTGTGGGAAGAACTAGATAGGCGAGTTAAGAAGAGAGCAGTATCAACAAAAGCTGAGTTGAAGGTGGCACTAATGGAGGAATGGCAGAATATTGGTGCAGAAACGACACAAAAATTGGTATCATCAATGCCAAACCGGCTGAAAGCAGTCATCAAGCAAAAGGGCTTGACCACAAAATATTAATTTTATATATAGTTTACTACTTGGTATTGTTTTTTTTGTATTTTTATGGAGTGTGCCAATACTTTTGTTTCGCTATAATTAACACTTTTTTTCCTTTTATAATTACTATTAAATAAATATAAGAGATAATTAAATGAATTAAGACAAATATAATTGATAATTACTCGTCCTATCTAAGGACTTTTTTTTTGGAATCAAAACATATTTTATAAGTGGTAAAAAACAATGCTAAAGTCAAGGTTTCTTGCTGTGCCAATACTTTAGTTCGTCACTGTATATACATATATACAACAAAAAAGAAACTGCAGTACTGCGTACTAAAAAACATATTTACATATATTCGTACGTACGTATGGAAATATATGAAGATTCACGGTGGTAACAGAGAATGTGAAGTGACAAAAGTAACAAAAATTACATGAATAAGCATCCATAAGGAAACATCCCCAAATGGGTTGAGCCTTATCGACTTTGCCGGGGCCGGAAATATGGTTATCTGTAGTAATAGGTTCCAGCATAACAAGATTCAAGCTACCTGGCTGTGTCCGGATCGAAAAACCACCAACCAGATCGATCATGTTGTGACGTCCAGAAGCTGCAAGCACAACAGACAGCTGAACGATTCTCTACTTGGATTGCACTCCTACTCTCGGAGAGCACTCGTTAACAACTCGGTATAAGGGAACTGTGCGACGGCATTTCAAACTTCTTACGTACAGTTGGTTTTCAGAAAATGCAAAAGAACAGCTGGTACGACGAGGAGTACCGTGTCGCAGCGGAGAGAAAACAGACTGCCTACGCCGCAACGTTACGATCGACCACAACACGTGCGGGATGGGATAGATACCTGAGTTAAAGAGGAAAGCGAGACGCATTTGCAGACAGAAAAAGAAAGAGGCCAAAATGCGTGAGTACGAGAGCTTTATAAGCTGGCCGACAGGGGTAATGCTCAAAAATTCTACGAAAAAATGCGGCGGCTTACAGAGGTTTCAAGACCGGAGACCCTTGTAGAACCCCCCAGCTAGAGCATATTTAAATTATGGAGGGAACACTTCTCCAGCCTGCTGAATGGCAGTGAACGCACAACGCCAGGAGAACGTGAAACCAATTCACCAATTGATGACGATGGAGCAGACGTTCCATTGCCCGATCATGAAGCCGCGATGTCTGAATTTGGTATCCCCGCAAAACTAATATGGCTGTGAAACCTGACGTTGAGCAACACAAAAAGCTCCGTCAGGATCGGAAAGGACCTCCCCGAGCCGTTCGATACCAAACGAGGTTTCAGACAAGGCGAGGTTTTCAGATCGTACGTCTTCTTCAACCTGCTTCTGGAAAAAATTTTTTGAGCTGCAGAACTTAATCGAGCAGGTACAATCTTTTATAAGAGTGTACAGCTGCTGGCGTATATCAATATCATCGGCCTCAACACCCGCGCCGTTAGTTCTGCTTTCTCCAGATTGGACAAGGAAGCTAAACAAAAGGGTCTGGCAGTGAACGAGGTCAAGATGAAAGGTGGAGAAGGACCTGGCTACGCTTGGAATATCCAATCTGCGCCACGTAGCGAAGAAACGACTGGCGCGCTGCTGTTAACTCGGCCATATTCGCCTAAGCGGTGTCTACGCCAATTAAGAAGATCAAGAAATAAACAAGTGTAGAATTCATTAAACTAGAATAGACTCTTTCAAATTGTTTGTCGGTTCTATCGACACTAAATATCCCCACAGACAGCTGGGACCCTATTTTGGTAAACATATGCACCGCAGCATTACAAGAAAATTCGTAAATTGTGTGGGAGCAATCGCTCTCATCACGAAAGAAGTGCCCAACGTGGCAAGAAATGAAAGATTTCCTAACTTCCCAATACGAAATAGCGTAAAGGGTAGAGGATAGTAAAAATTAAGAACACTACACAAACGATGTAAAACTTTTTAAATAATCCTGTTCAAATAGCGAAAGATAGCAGTTGCACACAGCCTTAAACAACCTACTTTCTTGGTGTGTTAGAAATGACATGCCATTGAAAAAATGTAAAACCATGTGCTTTTCACGTAAATTTGCAGACCCTACTTCATACGCAATACATAACTTTAAGTTGGAGCAAGTATGCAGTTKTGTTGATTTGGGAGTAACTATGGATCCCAAACTCAATTTTAATCTTCACACATCTTTTGTTTTTAAAGCAAAAGGTGCTCTTAGTTTTGTTAACCGTCCTATATTAGAGTATGCTTTAGGGGTATGGAACCCTTTCATCAAGCCCATTCTGACAAAATAGAGTCCGTTCAAAAACAATTTCTACTTTTTGCCTTGAATCATTTGCGTTGGGATTCCAGTTTAAATATTCCCCAAACACTAACCGTTTAAAACTTATAAATCTCCCGACACTCGCTAGTCGTAGGGAAATGCTTAGTATAATATTTCTTGTAAAAGTCATGAATGGGTCAGTCTGTAGCCCATCTCTCTTRTGTAATATTTACGCTTCCGCTCGCTCTACCAAGCAGTTTAAACCTTTACTTTTAAGATTTTCTAGAACAAATTTCGAGTTAAACGAACCATTCCGCCGTATATGTCACGATTTCAATTCTCCATTTATTTCATCTAACAGACTCACATTTGATCTAACAGACTCACTCTTTACCATTAAAAATATATAGCTACTCTTAACAAGTAACATTTAAAAATAATAAACTTACTTTAATTGAATTTTTAATTTCGCCTGTTGAAATTTTTGTTTCTGTAGCTCAGCAGCTTAAGATCGCAACGCTTAAAACTCTCTTGCATTTATGACTCGGCTAATTCCGCACGTTTGCGGATTGCGCCCCTCGCGTCGGTTGAGCGGAAGGAGGATAATTGTTGGATATTATTATTAAACAAGACCAAGATAGAAGCTTCAAAGACTCCAATATGGCACAAGCCAAAAACTTGCGAGAAGTTTAAAAAATTGTATGTCAATGAAAGGAAGAACTTTGACAGATCAAAAAGACTCTGTACAAAATGCTTATCCCACTCACACAACCTTAATAATTGCAAAAGCAAATTTATCTGCTTATATTGTCACAAAAAACACAATTCAATGCTTCATTACAGCAGATATCACATCTCACCCCAAAGAAACGCTTATACACAAAGAAACCTAAGATTCAAACGCTGCACAGCGAAACACAAAGTGGACTAGTTACAGAACTACTTACCACAATACCAACTCAAGTTGAGAAAAAATCAAATCAATACCTTAATTCATAATTAAGAGAATTTCATTTATTTTTTTTTAAATAAATAAAATCTCAAAATTAAGTTAAAGGATCACCATACGGTAAAAGTCACTCTTATTGCATCTATCCAGGCGTCCTCATATGGGTGAGTTATGGAAATTAGCTATACAAAGCTTCGAATGAAGTATAAAGAATTATCTACTCCACGAATCGAAGCCGTTCTCTATTCACGGCCACTCCCTCTATTGTCACAGTCCTAACTTCAGGGCTAAAGAATACTCATTCTGGCATATCTAAGCCAGCCGTTACTATACTTGTGATAAGCCGAGAATTAATAAAATGTAAACCATTTCAGAAAAGGCAAAGAATATATAACCGGAATACCAAATCGATAAAATAAGAAATTATAAATAACCGCAAATAAAATGAATAAAAGCGAACAACGCATACACTTTTTAACTATAATAATAAGTCGAAAAAACCCAAAATACCCAAATATACCTAAAATATAGTTCCTAGCCATAGGCATCTAAAAGTACATAAGTACTAAATATTATGTTTAAAACCAAAGGCATTTTCAGGACTTGTGGCATTTCTTCTGCGCCTCGGCAGCTCAGTTCAGCGAAATACATGCCTAGTCGCCTAGGGGGCCCAGGATGTTTAAATGGGTTAAGCATCCACTCACTCTACCTGAAAAAAATGGCATACCCTAATAAGACAGCTTAATTCATCACAGCTGATGATATTACAACACAACACCAATGTAACACACCACACTCGTACGTAACCCAATTCACCAAAGGAATGGTCAATGAGACAGCTCATCAATTCGTTACACAGATTCGACCGTCAACATTAGTTCTATGTATATACATTCCGCTCTATACTGCGCTGTGAGCAGCTTTCGTTCATTGTACCAAATTCGCCAGAACTTAACGCCTTTCTACAACTATTGCACACTGGGGTTATTAAAACATTACCTCCTCTGATCACTCAGCGGTTTATATCCTCTCCACTCCGTATACGTGTACTCAGATTTCAAATACAACATTATGTTTTTCATAAGTTCTAAATAAACGTTAAATTATTGTACACTTTAAATCCGTACGCATTTTTATTTAACCATCGTGAAAGTGATTAGTACTTTGTTTGCAAATATTTGGCAACAAAAGTGTTCAATATCAATAAATTATACAATTATGAAGAGTCGTTTGCGCTTTGCAATTGTACGAATCTGTAAGCGTACATTTCTAAACTTTGAAAGTAGCAAGGTCAATTCTGCTTTTTTCGTGCCCCTAATTTAAGTTTGGTGACACACGTTAATAATTTTCTGTACTGAAACACGCTCATGCAAAACAGTACCCCATCGAAAAATGCACCCCTGAACATTTTCTATGATAAAGTGTATGTTCTCTGATTTAACATTAAACACATAATTTCACATTTGAATGAAGACGAGAAAGATGAACTGCATAAGGTTATAAAATACATAAGACACTATTTCACTCATGACGCGACAAATTAAGCTTCACTAATGCTATTAAATACAAAGTTATAACTAGACATGAGGAGCCTGTATACCCAAAAGTCTATAGTTATCCACAAGTACATAGGAAAGAAGTTAACAAGGAAATTCAAGAATTGTTTAAACAGGGCATATTCACCACAATAACTCTCCTTATTCCTCACCAGTTTAGGTGCTACCGAAGAAGAAATATTAAATATAATATGACGTTATCTATATTTCACAACATTGGATCTCACTTATGGATTCCTTCAAATCGAAGTGCATTCACGAAATAGAGAGAAAATCACCTTTTCCACACAGAAAAGATGCTTTTAGCCTAAAAACGTCCCTGCAATGTTCCAGAGGTTAATGAATAAAATTTTGGAAGATACTATTGGCAAAGATTGTCAAATTTACTTAGATGATTTATATTTTTTAGCACTATCTTACCGGAATATATTAAATCACAGGGTATTAAAAAATTACTTCAAGCAAATTTAAAATTACGGTTAGAGAATTGCGAGTTGATAAAACAAGACGCAGAATTCTTAGGCCACCTTGTTATTCTCGCAGGCATTAAAGCTTGTTAGTTATATATAGTTTTCACCCGATTTTACTTATTCTAAGCACAAAGATGCAGCGTTATAATAAAAGCACGTCTCACAATTTTATTAAGTTAACTTATATTGGCCGATAAAGTCACCCGGAAGTTCGAAAATCCTTGTGTCAGGTATATGAGTGCTAAAGGAAATATTGACCCGATTCAACCCATTTTATACACACAGATGTACTAATATCTGGAAAGTATTCAGACTGAACTTCAATTACACATATGTATATATTGACCGAGATTTTTGGTAAAAAGTCAACTATAAGCATTTGGTACATACTTTTTTGTTCGATTTAGGCAATATTTAGTCATGAAGTGGTACGCCTCCTAATATAATAATTCATTTTTGATTTCACACTAGAAAGTTTCAAATGGAATTTAAAATTGTGTTATTTGAGAAAAGGCGTGGCTATAGTCCGATTTTCACACTATAATACACGAATGTCATAAAAATGCTGCTTACCATATAAATGCAGTATTAATGTCGTTGATCTGGCTTTATTTAGGATTAAGTGAAGATAACTACGTTGATAACTCCCATTTAATGAAATATTGTGAATAAAAAGAGGCAACTTTGACAGCTGTTTTTCAAATTTTTAATAATAAAACAAGAAGTTTTATGTTATGATGCAGTTTTAAAAATATCGTGTTGATATGTTTTTGTAAAAATTGGTCGTAACCGCAATGTTTATCTTTTATATATTTTCGTTGAAAATATTATAAAAATGACAATCAGCTGTTTACGAGAGTTTCAAACTCGCACAGCTGCCGTCTGTCAATGCCTTTAGCACTCCATAGCAGCAGGCGTTATCATATACAAATTATTCAACGGAATAGCGGCGGCGAGAAGTGAATCTCTCGTAGTGAGTCTTATCCGCTAATGGGCCGCGTTACCCCGCAGAAGACAAAATTTATGGTATAGCACGAATTGTAAATATAAACTTAATAAAATATCAAAAAAAGTACGACTTGAGGAGAGCCCCATAGTTAACAAATTTATTGTAACAAACCCTAGACACTGCGAGTATACGTCACCAAACTACAAGAAGCAGAGCAGCAAAAATATTCGTTACAGTACATTCAAATTATTAGAGGRCGGGCCACACCCACTTTTTCAAAACTTTTTTGCACACAGTGCTTCTTGCACTGCGCTTTCCTGTGCCGAATCAGAGTTTTATGTCTTAATTTAGCGCTTAGTTATGGTACTTTATAACTTTTCGATAATGGTCAATTACGCCAATTTAGGAAACCACAATTTTTTTTTGTCAAGGAGCACGTTTAGTTTCGTGAATTTTTACTCAGGATACACCTTGCACTGACGGACAGACAGACAAACAGACACCTGGATTTCAACTCTCTCTTCTTTAGTTTTAGGTGGTACATATTATCGTTAGATGAAAAAAATATTATACTCTGTATCATAATGTAGCAAAATTTTTAAGAGCTATTGATAAAGTCAAACTTGCCTTGACTGGGTCACCAGTTTTAGCTTATCGAGATCTTGAGAAAAAATTTAATTTGACTACTGATGAATTTGATTGCTTTAGGAGCTGACCTGCTGTTCTCAGTCAATAAGGGCATACAATGTGTTTTATTACTCAACCATGGAACAAGAGCAATAGTCTAGGCAACTAAATAATTCACGACATACTTATATGACATGAAATTTATTACTAATTGTTAATGGTTAAACAATTTATAAGAGCGAAATTCAAAACTAATTCGGTGGAAAATTAGGCAAATTCGATTTTGATATAAAATATATCTCAGGAAAAGTAAATTATGAAGCCGATACATTATATGCTTCTATGGAGAGGGTGATGATATTAGATCAGATATAGCTACAATAAACTCTTGGGTAGGAACTCAGATCTTGGAGAAAACAATAAATATCTTTACAATGCAATACATGTTTAAAAGATCAAGATTTATAAATACCCGCAATACAATATCACTATTGTATCAACATGACACAAAGTTGTATCGACTCCGCTTCTTATTTAGAAATTCTTTTTCATACATGTATGTTRGTTAACATTTASTGTTCATATCCAAAAAAATTGTATTCAAGTCGGTTAACATTTTAACAGTTACACTATATGTATCCCTTTCAGACCGTGATGCATCAATTGTGCGGTGAAGTTTCAATGTCAAGGTCACTACTATTTATTCACGTATGTTAAAAAGGCCGAAATGCATCGATTGTGCTGATTATTGTGTACCTTTTCTTTTTGCACTGTTTCGCTATTCGGTTTACCGTTATCCACGTGGTGATGAAATTCTTAAGTCGTATTTCGATTTTTTCAAAGAGAGCTGCGGCAGTTAGTTGTAGTGAAGAGTGCTTATTATAACTAAAAAAAAACAGTAAGTTCTACATAATATTTAAAATGAATAGGAGGGATTCAATGCAAAGTAAGTATTGTGCGTATCAGGTCTTAAGTAACTAAACACAAGTGCTTTTTCGTGCATTTCATTTCAAAGCAATGCTTACAGATGATGATATTTTGGCAGTGCTAGAGGCCTCAGATGCCCCCGATTTTAGCAGCGATGATGAAGAACGAGACAAAAATTATGAGCCATCGAACAGCACTGACAGTGAAAGCGAGGAAGAAGCAGATATTGAAGTAAACGTAGGTGCAGTGCTTCCTGAGTTAGATCACGAAGAAAATATTGAACCGGTTAGTATGATGGTGTGATTTTTAGATGCACCTTCTGATAGACACTGTTACAGAGTTCAAGTCGTCGACCGATTTGGAGAAGGAAACCTTTTTGCCAACCAATTATCGATATTCCTGTTGCAGAGGAAGTTGTAAGTTAAAAAATTGTAGTAAGTTTTCTTCAAATACTTTGAATTTCACTTTGGATACGATTCGATTTTGCAGAACTATGCAGTAGATACGCCGACACCTCTAGAATATTTCGCTAAATATTTTGATAACGAATTTTTCGAAAATGAGGTTAATTGCACTAATAGATACGAATTTACGAATGCAGGTGGCATGTTAAAAACAACCACTAAGGAAATCAAAAAATTTTTTGGAATGCACATTGCAATGGGTTGCATTCACTTTCCTAGAATTCGAATGTATTGGCAGAACAAATTTAAAATTCCACTGGTAGCGGAAACAATAACTCGCGGCAGATTTTTTAAGTTAAGAGAAGCATTCCACGTCGTTTTTCCAAGCGACGTTCCTGAAACCCAAAGAAGACTCAATATTTTTTGGAGAGTGCAACCAATTATTGATGCAGTGCGGAATGCCTGTTTGAAATTCGGAGAAAAAGGGGGGGAGCATATTCCATAGACGAACAAATGATACCCTTTACTGGTCGTTGTCTAGTTCGTCAAAGTTTGCCTAACAAACCAAGAGGCTTTGGATTGAAAAACGAAGTATTGACCACATCAGATGGACTTGTTCTCGATTTCGAGATTTATCAGGGCAAGACAACACCTCTACCAGAGGAAAATATTGGAATCGGTCCCGCAATTGTTTTGCCTTACCARAAGGGTCAAAAGTATTTTTTGACAGATACTTTACTACTTTGCCGCTGTTAGAAAAGCTTCTGGAAAATGGAATTTACGGAACTGGAACAAATATGCGAAACCGCATCAAATGTGTCAGTTTGACCAACGACAAAAAAATGAAAAGAGGAGATATGGAGAAATTTTGTGATCCAAAGGACAAAGTTGTCGTTGTACAATGGAAGGACTCAAAGTCGGTTTTTACTGCAGTCCAGTGGATGACGTTCGTCGTTGGTGCAAAAAAGAAAAAAAAAAATCATCCAAATTGCTCGTCCAAATATAGTCCAGCACAACAATAAGTTAATGGGTGGTGTGGACATTTGCGACCAACAAATGGAGCGTACCGAACATTTTTTAAAACCCGAAAGTGGACGTTGGTAGCAGATCAAACTAAAACGAACGTGGAGTGGTGCTCTGGATCAGAATCAGGCGGTGTTGATTTAACTCCACCTTCTAAACGATACCGTCCAACAGACCAACCATGCCCTGAAAAGCGGCTAGATGGTATCAGTCACTGGCCAGAAGAATCTGACCTAAAATCAGCCCGTATGTGCCGTCGAAAAGAGTCTAAGTCAAGTACGCGCACGGGATGCACCAAGTGCGATGTATATTTATGCTTAAATAAGAAAAAGAATTGTTTCACTATTTATCACACGAAAAAATAAATAAAAAGTTTAAATAGTTAGCATGTGTGGGTTTGCTTATTTCAAACGAAATCAGACCGAGATGCATCAAATGTGCGAGTCCTCGAAACCCTGGAAGGAAATTGAAACACAAAAATTTAGATGGCGAATATGTTTAGGTCTGAAAGGGGTATACATAAAATATAATTATACATATATACACCGGCATATACATATCTAAGAAAAAAGGTCCTATTTACGCTTGTGTATCAAAACACACAAATTTAAAAATAAAACCAAAATGCTCCAAAAATATGAGCAGGATTGCGCAAATAGTAAGCTAGGACAAGTTCGAAAAGTAAAAGAAAATAAAAATAAAAAGAACAAAAGGCAACATACATATATGCAGATACTTATATTATTATTTTATATTAATTTATATACATATATATTGGCATATAAGTAACAACCAAAGTTGGAAAACAACATACACACATATGTGTGTATGTATGTATAAATAATAAATATCAATTTCTACAAAATTACACAAATTCCCAGGTGTACTTAGAGTGCATACCTGTATCTCACCAAATTTTCTTTTCCCGCGTCTTTCGTACTGTAAAATAATATACATACAGATTTAAATATTGAAACTTATTAAACTTTCCGGAATTAATTAGAGAATTTAGGAAAACTAGCCGGAGCGGAAATTGGAATTACAAATATTTTAATTTATTAACAAAAAACAAAGAATATACAGTCAAAAAAACATTTTTAATTGTTCTCACATATGTACATATATATATTCAAAGACCCTTGTTTTTGCTTGCAAGCAAAAAAATGTTCATATACAAAGGTCAATAACCTTTTTCTCTTTTCTTATTATCGCTCGTATACGCAAGTATAAACTAACGAGTACAAAACAATAAATAAAATATAAAGAAAATAAGAACAAACTAATAGCACAACTAAATAAGAACCGGGAATGTGGAAAACGAAATATGCGTTTATTATTTGGTATATTGTGCATACAACAAAAATACTAGCTTTTTGTAATAAGGAAAACGAAATACGCGTTCGTTATTTGATACGTTACAAAAATTCAGAAAGAAAGAAGTGAAGAATTCATAAAACTTCAAACCACTGTTTCAAATTGTTTGTCGGTTCTATCGACACAGAATATTCTCACACACAATGGGGACGCCATACTGGTAAATATATGTATGATCCGTAGCATTACCAGAAATATCGTTGCCTTTGTGGGATCAATCGCTCTCACCGAGAAGAAAATGTCCAACGTGGCAACAAATGAAAGATTTCTTAACTTACTAATATGAAATTGCGGAAAGGGTAGATAAAAAACGGTCAGAACTAAAAACGAAGTTTCATTGGACAACAAGCTAGGAACAACCACAATTTAAACAGAAGCTTTTTTAAAAATCAATCGTTCACATCCGAACAAAACAAGCAAATGTTATGTGAACTGTCTAAAGGAGGGAAAGAGCTGCAATCTTTCGAAAAGTTTAAAAACCTTAATATCAATTACAGCAACAACTTTGTCAGATTAAAAATACTCCGTACAAGCTGCTTGTCCCATTCACCCAATCTTAATAGTTGCGAAAGCAAATTCAGTTGTGTATATTACCACAAGAGGCATCATTTAATATTGTACTTCAATAACTTTCCTAGCACACCCCAAAGTAGCGTTTTCTTAAAAAGAATAACGGGTTTAGTTGCAACAGGGTCAAACCACGTCAAGTGGTCCATGAAAATTCTTTTTTTTCCGGTCTTTCACTATGTATCCTCTGGGTAGCCTAGAGTAGATCCTTGTGACATTCACGAGAGTGGCCATATAAAGGATCGCAAGTTTATTGAGGGATTCGTGGTAGGAGAGAGACTCCGTCGCGAAGTATTATCATTCACTCCAGTGAATGAACATATCGCTGATTTGCGTCCACTCCTAGACGGAACAGAAGGACTATGAGAGCTACCCCTGCCACGATGTCAAAATTGCGCTTGGCGACTTTAACGTCATGGTGGGCAAAGAAGGTATCTTTGGCACTACGGTCGGTAAACTCATCCGCCACGACGAAACATCTCCAAATGGACGGAGGCTGATCGACTGTGGGACGGCATTACAAGCTCCTCACGTGCAGCTACAATCGAAACCATTGGTTTTTGGAAAATGCAAAGGAACAACTGGTACGACCAGTAGTGTCTTGTCACAGCGGAGAGAAAACATTATTATTAATCTTGCCAACAGGTACTTCAGACTGAGTAGGCAATTGAGAAGCAAAATCCTCTCTCGACGAACAAAAGCCAAACTCTATATTTACTCATTATTCCATATGGTGCAGTGGCTTGGACGATGAAGATAACTGATGGGTCGACATTGCGAGTTTTCAAGAGAAAGGTTCTGCGAAAGATTTATGTTCGTTTGCACATTGGCCACGGCGAATATCGCATTCTATAATGATGAGCTATATGAGATATATGACGACATTGAAATAGACAGCGGATACGCTGGCTAGGTGGTGTTTTCCGAATGGACGAAAATACTGCAGCTCTGAAAGTATTCGACGCAGTACGCATCAGGGAAGCAGAGGAAGAGGAAGACCTTCACTCCGTTGGAAGGACAGAGTGGAGAAAGACCTGGCTTCTCCTGGAATATCCAATTAGCGCCAGGTAGTGAAATGAAGAAACGACTGGCGCGTTGTTAACTCAGCTATAATTGCGTAAGCGCTATCTACGCCAATAAAGAAAGAAGAAAGAATTCGATTCACGGGACTCACACACCAACCGATTTAGAGCTTTTCATATTAAATTGGCTTATATACAAATACGTTTTCAATGGGGATGTGGAAAAAATGTATCGACAAATAACCGTACATGAAAATAATCAAGATTTTCGGCGAATTATTTTCCGAAAATCTACGAGTAGTCGACTAAGCGACTTTAATTGAAAACAGTGACCTTTGCCATTAGTTCACTACACACACTGGCAGAAGACAAAAAGTCAGAATTTCCTCTGGCAACACAATTCTTAAAAACAGAAACGTATTGTCTACGAGTCCTTATTACAAGTGATAAAGGTCCTCAACACCGCAGGGTTTCCCCTAAAAAGGATCACAGCTAATCATCTAAAAATCTTAAAAAATATACCAAACGAGAATTTGTTGGACACTAATTTCCTTATATTCGAAATGGAAAGTTCAACAAAAACTCTGGGCATCCAATGGAAGGCAATATCGGACCAGTCCATATCCGCAAACAAAGAGACAAATTTTATCTTCAATGGCAAAACTTTTCGACTCCGCAGGATGGCTTTCGCCAATTATGATACAAGCGAGAATCCTGATTTAAGAATTATGGCTAGATGGAAATGATTGTGGCGAACAAGTGACACCTCTTCGCTTGGAAAGTGGTCCCAGTTTAATAATCTATAATCTGAAAATATCTTGCAGATACAAACTCCACGGTGCGTAAACTTTTCCCCGAACACAAATGTGGCCCTACACGCTTCTGCGATGCCTCTGAAAAGGTATATTGTGCGCACACAAAGTGACACCGCAGCCAAATCCCACCTACTAGCGGCAAAACCAAATGCTGCACCTCTAAAAACGATAAATCTACCACAACTAGAACTCTGTGGCGCTCTGCTAAAATACAAATTATATCCATGGTCCGATTCCGAAATCTTTCTAGCYTCGTTAGAAAAGCCACCGCACGCGTGGAAAACATATATTTCAAATCGAAACTTGACTAGTAGGAAGTCGAAAAATCGACACTTATCATAAAATTTTGGATGATATCAATATCATAATAAAACGATTTTCATCGTTTCTCCGAGTCCTTATCGCATCAACCCAAACGTGATACCTCAGTCGCGATATATCATTACTCAGAGATTCGAAGCCAATTGATAGTAAGAGCTCACTCTTAGTTCTTAACCCATTTCTATACACGAGGGATCTGTTTCGTGGGAATGGTCGACTTGTTAGTTCAAACCTGACTAACAACGATCGCCACCCGGTGTCGATTTTGCTGGACCTTTCTGAAAAAGGCGTCTATGCCAAGATCTCGCGATAAAGGCAGTACAACTTAGTTATGTACTAATCTGACGACGGAGGCTTTTCTTGCGGCATTTGCTCGCGTCGTCGCTCTACGTAGTTTTCCATTCAAAATCATAAGCGGTAATGGCAAAACAATCATATGAACTCAACGAGCCACAGAAAAATAGTTTGTGGATTTCTTAAAACAAGTGACCCCTGATATCGTAAAAACTACGCCCCTCAATGTATCAATTGACAATTTATACCCCCAAATGAGACTCATATGCGTAGTTTATGGGAATCAGAATTAAAGAGCTTCACATCTCATTTCAAGAAGGAAGCCGACAGCTACAAATTTAATTATGAAGAATTCACTAATTCACGCCATTCTCAACTCACCGCCACTCACGGCACTCTTGCAAGATTCCTCTGACTTCACAGTCATAACTCCAGGGCATTTTTTAAAAGGAGCACCCATTCTAGCAACACCTGAGCCAGTAGTGACTCCACGATATTAAATAGATGGTAAAGAATTATTATTATCCATCATAATTTCAGTATCCGATGGAAATAAGACAAAGGACCTCCACAAGTGGTACCGATGGAAAAGTTCAGAAAATGCGCAAAAAGTTGGAGATTGTGTCCTTATTCATGATGATTGTCTGACCAGACTCCGACGGTCAAATTTGCGTAGTCGATCTCCGCACGCAATCAGGAAAGCTAACAAGACCGCTCGTCAAATTATGCTTCTTACCGACCGCCGATAACCTCGAAACGAAACCCGATAAACCGCTGAAACAACATAAGCCACCTCAACAATGCCAGGTGGTCGTCCAGGCACACGGCCATTGTTTTAATTACCTGACCCACCCACCATACACAAGATTGTACCTCCGGCAAGCGACATCATTCAACAACTTGCCGGACGCATCCGCGCCGCACCTTAGGCCTCAGCAGCCACGCTCCTCCAACTGCAACGAATTCTAGGCCGAAATATTCGCCTAGGGGGCCGGGATGGCTATATGAGCCTTAGTCGCCTGTCCCAAACTACACCTACACACATCGCTTACAAGCTACACTCACCCCGACATCACCACAATCCACATCAATACAACCCACCTGTGAGAACATCTCACACCCACACACTCCCATACACACTACACCCGATTACATGGACCGAGATGCCAGCCAACAAAAGGGATCGTCCTCCTGCACATTAACTATCGAGTCCGTATATCGCCATTTTTGATCGCCGTCCTGCTTCGACCACTTCATGATCAAAGCATTTGCTTGTCAGCATAAAGCTAGTGAACCATTTTCCTTTCAAACCCAATGTACGAGTGATTAAAGCATTTGTAGTGTTTAATCTTTCATAGAAATAAATTTTTCGAATAATAATAAAAATATGGGGGAACTGGAAATTATACTATCCATTATTTATAAACAGACTAATGGAAATTTGATTAAAAATCTAAGATTGAAAAGTTTTTCGAACATAAAATTTGAGAATTGAGAATTTTATGTTGCTATGAAGAATTGGATATTTGTCTGACTTTGGTATTTCGTTTAATTTTGTGAAATCGATTACCATTCGTAAGTTTGACGCACCATCTTCTTTCACGCTCCTTTGGAACAATCCATATTGATGGCTTTTAAGCGCTTCTGTTTAACTTTATTATCTCTTCCTTCATCACTTCTTCCATTACAAAAGAATTATCATTTATCATCATATTCAAATTGAAACAACTATTGCGATCCATTAGAAACATTAAATTCATGTTTGTCAGTGAATGTATTATTTATTTAATTTCCCCTAAATTTTCAATTACTACTTTATACTTTATATCCCGATACTTCCTCCTTGATGCTTATATTCCAAAACAGAAGGATCATCGGTTAGCTAGATTTACATAACTTTCATTGTTCTTCTTCTTGATTGGCGTAGTCACCGCTTACGCGATTATAGCCGAGTTAACAACAGAGCGCTAGTCGTTTCTTCTTTTCGCTACGTGGTGCCAATTAGATATTCCAAGTGCAAAATGCATTTATGCTTTGGGGCGCTGATCAATGCATTGTATTGATCTATGTGCTTCTAGCAATAGAAAGCACCGT
>NW_017535841.1:329504-354454 GCF_001853355.1 Bactrocera latifrons | reverse complement strand
CTGTACACTCTTATAGAAGATGGTACCTTCCCTATTTAGTTCTGCAGCTCGAACTATTTTCTTCAGAAGCAGGTTGAAAAAGTCGCACGATAAGGAATCGCCTTATCTTAAACCTCGTTTGGTATCGAACGGCTCGGATTGGTCCTTCCCGATTCTGACGGAGCTTTTGGTGCTGGTCACCGTCAGCTTACACAGCCGTATAAGTTTTGCAGGGATACCAAATTCAGACATCGCGGCATAAAGGCCGCTCCTTTTCGTGCTGTCAAAAGCAGCTTTCGAGTCGTGGTGAGTGTCGATTCTCCTTTCACGGGTCTTTTCCAAGATTTGGCGCATGGTGAATATCTGGTCGATTGTTGATTCTCCAGGTCTGAAGCCACACTGATAAGGTCCAATCAGTTTGTTGACGGTGGGCTTTAATCTTTCACACAATACGCYCGATAGAACCTTATATGCGAAATTTAGGAGGGTTATCTCACGGTAGTTGGCGCATATTGTGGGGTCTCCTGTTTTGAGGATTGGGCATAGCACACCTAAGTTCCAATCGTTGGGCATGCTTTCGTCCGACCATATTTTACAAAGAAGCTGATGCATGCTTTTTATCAGCTCTTCGCCGCCGTGTTTGAATAGCTTCAGGCGGGTAATTGCTATTCGAACTTCTCCCTGGTCGGGCAATGGAACATCTGCTCCATCGTCGTTGATTGGGGCATCGGGTTCGCCTTTTCCTGGCGTTGTGCGTTCACTGCCATTCAGCAGGCTGGAGAAGTGTTCCCTCCATAATTTAAGTATGCTCTGGGCACCGGTGACTAGATCACCTAGTATGCTCCTTTCATTATTATCGGTAATTATAACATCGACTGGCGATGTAGGAATTTTTGTCTCATAATTATATTTTTACACAATTTTCCGAATTAACCACCTTCTCGCGAGAAGATTGAAACATTTTCATTATAAACATTTCTGTTCGGAGCATATTGCCATTAATTACTAAATTGAAAAGTAAAATTTGCTCAATAAAATTATGTTCGTTCTCGTCAGCATTTGCTTATGCATATGACAAATCATTTGACTCGAAAGAGAAAAGTATATTTGCAAAATTTTTCTTTAATCCATTTATAAATACCCGAAGTACATTTCCTCTATTATTATCACTAATTTCTTTTTTGCCTTTGATCTCTGAACCATAATTCATGATTGTTGAGCAGAAATGGACAGGACCGCAACCAAACGACTTTCAAATAACGCATGTTAGTATATTTACAGTGTGACAAAGCGTATCTGTGGGTCTATGCCAGATTGAATCTGTGCACGAGCAATTCAATTAGATTATAGTACCTTGATAAATTGGCATTAAAAAAAGAACTTTATAATATTTTATCGAGTAAGAGTTAGTTTAATTTCATATGTAAAATATTGACCTTTATCCGCATGAATCCGTTCAGGGAACTGCTGGTGTCAGATCACCGCATAAGACAGAGATCGGCAGCACCTAGCCCGATGGCACTCTTTGGTGTGTGAGAACTAGCATTGTCGCGGTGAGGAGGGGACGGTTTTCTGCGGGTACCTCGGTGACGGAGTCTCTCTACCACAATAAATACCAGGCTGTTATGTCTTTTTCATTTGGAGTGTTTTTGTTACGTGGCTGATGATTTGCCTTCTTAATTTTGGCCCCCTTTCAACCGGATTTGGATTTGGCTACCCAGAGGATACGTGGTCTAAGGCCGAAAATCATGAGCTGCTTGAGCCATAGTAAAAGAATCGCACTCAGATAACTGGCCTGACTTACGTGAACTTGAACGTGAACACCTAGCTCCAACCATCATAATTAAAGCTTCTAATGCTAATTTTTTCACATACACAAAAAGTCATATTTCGTACGGTTTGCCTACTAATATTCTACTAAAACTTACGTATAATGTATAGATTGCATGCTAGTATTCTATTACTATGTTTTACGTTTATAACTTTATAAATGATTTTCTTTTTAAAATATTTTTGATTATTAAAATTCCTAAAGACTAAATTTTTGTTTTTGTTTTCATCTAGCAGTTGTTGGTTAGGTTAGGGTAGGTTAGATGGCTTATCAAAGATCCCATGTAGACTGAGTAGTCCTTTGTGATGCCATTGAAAAAGAACTCCCATGTTCAGACTAACAGATTGGCGAAGCGTTTTGTAGCCAATATAAACACAGGCGCTTAACTTCAACACCCGCCAGTTCATTGGGATGTCCGAAGGTATGCGCCCCTAAGTGTCTAAGTCTTGACCTCCCAAACAGTCAGGCAGAAAGTGCTGGCTTGTTTCTACCGCATCTTCTTCTAAATAGCTTCTACAGGCGGCAACCGGTAAGATACCCATTCTTACCGCATGTATGCTAATAGGACAGTGGCCTGTTAAGAGTCCCACTAGTAATGAGAGCTTAACCTTACTGAGGGCTAAGAGATCACTAGATCTCCTGCGATCTATCCTGGGTCAAAAGACAACCGCACAAGTACCGATGCTGTCCTAGCGTTGGGTACGCATCTGCGTGGCCCAGCTATCCAATAGTAGAACACAAGAGGATAAAAGAGCACCGATCCGTCCCCATTCTACCGAAAGTGGTTCTAGGGTGCCCTTCCTTGCTAACTCATCAGCTTTGCAATTATCTGCAATTCCGCTGTGACCGGGCACAATGCGTGGGCGTGCCAATTTAATCATATAAACTCTAGCTGCTAGAGATAGCGAAGAAAGACATTCTTTGACAAACCCTGAACGCAGTGTGAATGAGTTCAGGGCTACTATAGCCGCACTGCTATCTGAGTGAATGGTCACTTCTCTGAAGGTGGATGCACTTCATAGCAACAAATCTGATGGCTGCGACCTCAGCCTGGAAGCTTCAAACATAAATTGATAGAGAGCTCCCGACACTAGACTCCTTCACCAACTTTCCCCCAAGTTTTGACCCATCCGTTGAGAAGATTTCTGCCCCTCTCCTCCAACGACTTCTTCCCACCCATATCTCCCTCTTCGGTATATGGGCAGAGAACGAACCGCCAGAGTTCGATATGGCGACCTACCGACAATAGACCTACMGACTTTTGCCAATAGCTTTTCTACAGCAGTATAAAATAGATGACTTCTTTGCTCTCTCCTCGATATTCGGCTTCCATGAGAGCTTCTTATCCAGGATGAGCCCTAAATATTTCACTGTATCCACCGGTTGCTGGCGAATACCTCCCATTTGCAGCAACGGTGCCACGGAGATCTTATATTTTCTGCTGAAAAAAACATTTCTGTTTTGTTTGGGTTAATAGCGAGTCCACTTCCGACCGCCTATTTTGTTACAACGCTGAAATATCCCTGCGTTAACTCGTACACGGTGCTAAGGAACTTTCCTATGACCATAAGTGCTACATCGTCTGAATAGGCAATCACCTGACAGCCGCGATACTCTAGCTATTTGAGCAATTCGTTAGGGACTAAGATCCATAGAAAAGAAGAGAGAATCGCACCTTACGGTGTTCCCCTACCCACGCTTCCACTCTCATGCGCGCGGCCTCGTTCTGTTACGATCACTCTGTCGCACAGAAGACTGAGAATGAGGTTCGATTCAACCCCAAGACCGTCAATAGCAGTTACTACTGCCTCAGGCAGGACATTGTTGAAAGCTCCCTTGGCTTCAATGGCTTCCTCGAGCCATAACACAATAGTATGCAAGGCAGTATCCACTGACCTGAATTTACGAAAAGCATGTCGTGCTATTGACACATAGTCTCTCGGGATGTGCCCCCTTATATACCAGTGCATCAGTCTCTCCAAAATCTTTAGCAGGAAGGAGGAGAGGCGGATAGACCTGAAATCCTTGGCCATGACATGCGAGCCCCAAAACTATTCGAGATAGATACAGGGTCTATGTAAGTTTCGCAGTTATCACAGCTAGCATAGCTAACAAAATATGCCAACAGCAAAGCCATCGTAGCTAACAAAATATATCAGCTATAAAGTTTTCGTAACAAGAATGTTTCAACTATAATCAGAAATTCAATTCAGCAATATTTTGCAAATAAAAAATATCATTGTTGCTCAATAAAGTTCTTTTTGAAAAATTACATCCAGACATTTCGTTCGGTTTAGTGCCAACCAAAGCGGAAGCCATGCCTCCAAAATGTAGGCCGTTTCTCGACCGAACTGAAGTTTGTTATGATTATTGCTACATTATCATTATTGAGTATATAGAAATAAGTACTAGTAAGTACGAATTCGTACATATGTAGGTTTATAGTAAATAAGCAAAATTTTGTATAAAACGGAAATTATTCAATGCATAAAGTGATCAAGTTCAACTTTGCAATTCAAATAACGTGTTTCGATTGGGCTTTGGCCATACCAAAACTGGCGCCCGAGAATTAAAAAATTTGAAGTTGCCACACCAAAATCATACTTTAAATAAACAAACACAAAAAACGAGGCGAAAATAACGCGTCAAGTGTTGTGACATGTTAATAAAGCCAACAATTAAGTGTTTTATTAATCGGCAAAAGCAAAAGAAACATCAAGATTTTCAATAAAATACTTATAAAGTAGGCGACCAAAACAAAAAAGCTATCAAATCAACGCCTAAAGTGACATCAGATCCTCAGAGGAGGACTAACGAACGGAGATAATGCAGAAGCTGATACTCCAGTAAGTTTAAATCATATTTATAACTACCTAGTAAAAATCTTAAAAAACTGTTAATAGCAATAAATATCGGTCCAATAAAAAAWTTTTTAAACCATAGTAAACCTCAGAAATGATGCAAATTTAGGAAGCCATTACACACCAACCTGGTACTGTTTATGCACAGATCGAACAATCCCAAATTTATAGCAAAGGATAAACCAGTTAGAAAGTAGAATTAGTCCCCACATTTCGAATAACTTTATTTACTTAACGGAGTCGGACTTAATAGAAATTATTAGATAGCCTTACAACGTAAAGAGTTTATCAATTTTCGATGGAGATTCTATCCAATTCATATCCTGAATTCACAATGTCGAATCTGTTCTACAGGACTACAAAGTAGTCAAAACAAAACCACTGTATAAAGCTATCTTACGGCATATTAAGCTGAAATTAAAGGCCTAATCTCATCCAATATATTTAATGATGATTGGGGAACAATCAATTGTTTATCACGGCACTACGGAGACAAATGTTACCTTTGGATATTAGAACACAAACTGGGATCCTTATCCCAAACATAAATATTCAATATACGTGAAATGGATACTATTTTCCACAAATGGCTAAACTAATTAAAAAAGTATACTAAGTCATGTGAAATTTGCGGATGTAATAAGTATGATCGGAATCCACAAAAACCCTAGTTACGGGTAACACAAATACTTTCGTACCCAACAGAAATGCAGTCACCTGAAATGTAAAATAACGCACATGAGTGAAACAAAATTTTAATATTGGTTAAAACTGGCTTATATCTGACTGCAGAGCCTGAAAATTTTGAACATATGTAATTATATAATTTGAAGTAGTGAAGCGCAATCAATAAGACACTCAATTTGGAAATTTTTAATGATACGTTATTTTGCGTTTCAGGTGACGATATAGACATAATATAAATGTTCGGTGAAAAATTAATTACGAGCGTTGACTAGTTCTCAAAATTTTTAACGATAAAAATAAACCAGTATTGCATATCAGGGATAAATTGATAAAGCTATTTCACTGTAGCAAAGACTTTAGTCAACAATGAATGCAGTTTTATGCCCAATAACTCCTTACTATTTGAAAGGATTGGGAACTGAAATCTATCTAGCACCTCCTCAGAAAAAGGAACGTGTTCGTTCCACTATTATTGAAATAATCAGGTGCCTTCAAGCTTAATTTCCTAATGGCTGTATTAAAGAAATTGTCAGCATTACAGTTGACAGATACTCATAAAATAACGCGTTACAACGGAAACCAGCCGATGTATCTTTGGAAGTACACCGAGAATTAATTACCAAGATTTAACAAATTTCAGGGAAATAGTTAATTCTGACCTTCGAAATGAAATGAAAAGCCAGAAACCAACATCGGACTTACTCTATATAACGAAATTAGTAAAACACATATTTTATTTCTACAATAAAAACGTTAACTTTCCGAGGTAAGTAGCTTATTAGACCAGCTGCGAGCAAAAACCGCAACAATTCAAAACATCTCAACCAAATTGATAGAATCAGCTTGGAAATGGTTAGCGGGAAGTCCCAATGCCACTGACTGGGACTGAATACTTTCCAAAATACATRAACTAAACAAAAAAATAGTAACGTAGATTATACCACAAACTAATACCTTATCAAGACAAACAAAACAATTTTAGATAATTATAATACGATTGTGGATGAAATAAGTAAGAATAATAAGAAATTATTCGCACATACATTATGTAATAGGTTTGGTATAGTAAAAGACGAAATTACAAAAAATGTAATGGCAAACCAATTAGTAAAACAAGGAATCGTTCATTCTCAAATTCTAGATAAGGAAGACATGGCAAATATTCCCTCTCAAACTGAGACATTATCTTTTTAAAATTAACTCCAAGCTCTCAAATATGCAGAACCCTCTATAACCATCACAAACTCACTTCTCTTATATGTAATTTCACCACCCAAAACAGAAGATTCCCTTTACAATAATAGCCGTGTTTTATTTGACCGTCATAAGCTAATAGCTAAATCATAGACAAATAGACCGCATTTAACTTATTTCATATTTTCGCTTAAATATGAATTATGTTTGCAACGCGGGTAATAACAATCAGCTGATATTCAATTTATTGCGACGATTTGTTTGGCGTGGAGAAAAAGTAAATTTGAATTTTTAAATTTGTAAACAGACTTAACACAAACTAAATAATTAGTTATTTTGTTTATCTACAACACAAGAAAAGTTTGAACAAATGCCGAAACGCTCCTATTCCTAAAGTGCTACAACGAGCGGAAGGATGAGTTTCAGCGTGCGGGAGTTAAGGAACGTATTCCTTATAATAGTATCTTTTCAAAATATCCTAAACAAACAATCATCCAAGCAACCTTATGTTTCAGTAAAAAAAAAAAAAAATGTATTTGATGATCTATCTTGGGACAATAGAAGTGCACTATTAGTACAACAAACAATAACAACTAAAATAGTTATTTACTAGTAAACAACTAGCATCTCAGTACATAGTATAAGTAGCACTAAAATTTATGTAAATAAACCTAAACAAACATTATTTGGTATTACATCTAAACAAACTATAATATAAATAGATGTAAGAACTGTATAATAAGTCAGTCTTAAGAGCATGGATAATATGATACGAAATTTTAGCATTGGCTCTCTTTTTCTCTCAAACGCGTTCACTGATTATTTGACAGCGATGAAGATCAGGGAATTCCTGACAATTGATTTCAGAAAAGGCGGGATGCCAGAAGTAAACCGCTATAATTACCTGACAAAATTAGCGTGAAATGAAATTTCATTGAACTGTGCGAACATATTTTGGCAAAATAAATGTTTATGTAAATTAATTAATGATTTTGCGTTTTAGCATTTATATATGTATGCATTTTCAAAGTGTTTAATTTAGTGTTTTGTATAATTTATTAAACACCCAATCTAATATTTTTCAGCTGTGGCATCAATGACAAATGTTATAAAAAATGCGAGTTTTGACAGCTCTCTCTCGAATCAAAGAGTTTCGTATCATATTATCCATGTTAAGAGTATTAATAAAGAGTACACATTTCAATGCATCTCAAAAATATATTATTTTGACTCATTTTACTTCTGGACTTGATATTTCAAGAGCTTACGGCAAGAATATTTTCAGGTTAATGTGTTAGTATTTATTACATTTGTTTCCACAGTATATAACGGAGAATGCGGCTGCCCTTGTGGCAAACATGCGAACGCTTTTGAAGGCGCATAAGTTAGCGAAAGATAATGAGAAGCAGACTGGAACTTCACAGTGCACAATACCATAAATGTCGGAAATGGACGAAATTTCTGGCGAAAGTCGTTTAGTGTCCCAAAACGTTGGAATAGATCCCCATGAGGGCATGTGCACACCAAACCTAAGTGTAACCAGAAGGGCCGAACTCAGCAAATGCTACACCATATCCCCGTTATAGGAAAAGCGTTAGAGAATGATATTTTTAACAAAAAATCGAACTAAAAAGAAAAAAAAAAACTTGTTGGCAGATCGCGCTAACTTTTGGCATCATAATAAAGGACGAAACCAACCTTATAAAAAAAATTACCTGTCTTCCATATAAGCCGGAGATTTAAATGAAGAATTCCGAAATCTTTCTGGACAGGGTGTATACATACATATGCACCATAAAAATGTTGCTCTAAAAGTGCATTTTAAAAGTGCGTTTCCTCGCATTACAATTATAAGCAACTGATTCCGACGATCTATACTCGCTTCTCTCGCCCCTCATTAGCAAGTTACAGCGCCGGTTCGGCACTTTCAATTTGATGGTCCTTTGTTCTAATACATATGTACAAGCACGTATGTTGTGTATAATGCATGCACTTTCTACTAAATTTGAAATTGCACGTACATTTCTGTGCTCCGTAAATTTAAGAAGCCTTCCAAACCGTCCTTTTAGTGCTCCCAATGAATATTCCACGTATGTATATTCTGGCTAAGAATGTGTTTTGTTAAAGCTGATTTGATTAGTCGTTAAGAAATCATAATCTTTGAACACCGGAATGAGGTAATTTCTATAAGGGTGTGTCGAGTCGCCGAGAATAAAAGTAGAGTTTGGAAATAAACTTCTCTATGAAATGCTGACCTTTTTAAAACTCTACAGTCATGATATGATTCGGGTTCCCCACAATAAATATCAAACAAATTTTTATCAACATCGAGAGTGTCCTTTAGAACAATGCTATAATTCCGTTTCCGATCAAAATACATATGCTTTCTTCATATCTTCCTGTAAAAAATACGAATAAAGGATAGTCTCATAACAAAAGCCAATCATACCTATTAAGCAATCTAAAGTGGTTTGATTCAAAGTGAGATTTGAAATCCTCTTCTTCAAAATCTCTAAAATTAGAGCATTCTGGATGCTTCGTCCGCTCTTGTTCTGAATCCTCTGATGATGAACTTGATTCAGCAGCTATATCAGCCAGAAAGTTCATTATTTTTTTATCCTCTTCATGCTTAATTTGTGTACACCGTACCAACCAACTGTAAAACACAAAAAATCTAATTTCGTCTTAATTTTAATTCAAAATCCCTCATCCTTTATAAAATTTTCCATTTCGTGCAGTCCTCGCACTCGGGACTTGGCTCTCACGTCACTGTTGATAGTCAAAACTTTGAATTCGTCGATAATTTCGTCTATCTTGGAACCAAACTCTTGCCAACAGATGCTACTTCGGACTGAGTATGCAATTGAGAAGCAAAGTCCTCTCTCGACGAACAAAAACCAAACTCTATAAGTCGCTCATAATTCCCGTCCAGCGATATAGTGCAGAGGACTAGACGGTGACAAGAACTGATGAGTCGACGTTGCGACTTTTCGAGAGAAAGTTCTGCGCATTGCGCGTTGGCGACGGCGAATATCGCATTCGATGGAAGGATGAGCTGTATGAGATAGACGACATTTACATAGTTCAGCGAATTAAAAGACAGCGTCTACGTCTGAAAGTATTCGATGCTGTACCCGCCGACTTATCATAATACTTTTTTTTTTTTTTTGTAATATCATTTGAATACAATTTCCGGGTAATTTTTTTTTACAATGTGCTGTTGCTGACAACATATTGATTTTAGTAATACTTTACAAAATGTTGCATTAATGTATATAWTTCAATAATGATAAATCTATATTTCTCTGCTATGCTGCATTAGTAGAACTACTACGAGTACCAACTAACCAAATATTCTTATCAAATATTGGGCATAACATATGCTTACATAGAACTTTACTTCTTGAATTTTGTGTTGTGATTATTTATAGCAAATAGCCTTTGTTTATTTTTTTAGAGACTAGGTTTATTCTACCTAATGATCCCTAACAGAATGTGCTAAACAATTTATTTAGGTTTCTCATTATCATTAATTGAACGAGAAAGCATTCGTTAGTTGCACACTACAATTGAAGTTTGTTTATCGACGATAATTCCTCTTGAAATTGTGGCACATAGGAATGCACGATTACAGTTCTCTAACGATAACTATCACCGATTCATGTCAAAAAAAAACGTGTGTCTTTTTAACCACAAAATCATCGAAAACAACAAATTCATAAAAAAAAAATAAGAAAAAAAGTTTTATATCACGAAATAAATTTTTTTCGGAAAAGGAAATATCCTTCGAAATAACACAACCTGTACATAATTGAATTTATCACATGATAGCTAGAATGTAACAAATTAAAAAATTCTTGTTTGTAATTTTGAATAAACCGACATTTCAATTGTGTAACTCTTGTGATTCAAAGTCACATTTTAGTTTTGTTTTTAGAGGATTGGTCCACGCATTACTGTGGATACCTAGATGGTACTACTATCACTATCTATATGATTTCTAGTCAGTTCCTACCTTTAAAGTATGTGTTTTAATAGAGCATTACCTCTTATACTCTGCAGCAGGGAAGTCAACCGTTGAAAAGAAATTCGCTAGGTTGGAAAGACGCGAAATGGCACCGAGGGCAATGAAGGCAGTAGACACCCTAACGAGGCGAACACTGAGCAAAGTGGCACCCGAGTCATAGGAGTGTTTGAGTGCTCTCTAATCGAAATTAAACCGAATTTTTGTGTCGTTGAGTGACACTAGAAATATTACACCATCATTTTGCACTGGAGTCCAATCAACAGTCAGCGTAGTGGACTGAACACTATGAACCAGTCCTCATGCGTGGAAAGACCAAAAAGTCCCCTGACAAGATTATGGCATCAGTCTTTTGGGATGAACGTGGTATAATGTTTATCGACTGATTATTGAACTAGTTATGATCTATTGCCCTCTGTGTTTGGTTGTAGTTCTATTCTACCATTCTCAAATTTAGCAATTGTATTATTTTTGAGAAAGGATTAGTTTGAAATTGTACGCATATACTTCATAGTTTCCGTTTAAATAATGCACTGCCCTATGCAATGCTGCAAAAATATTTATGTATATATCAACTTATAAAAAAAATTTTCATCAGCATTAATTCCGCTATTTTTTATATTAGATTTCTTATTTGGTTTTTTATGAATGCATTTAAGTCCTTCGCCCATAATCTAGCAAAATATCAATGTCATTTTTTGTTGTGTCACACATATACTCATGCATATGATAATTGGTGTTCTCCCGCATTAACTCTTTGTTTTTTTTTTTTTATTCGAAGTAATAAAATGTTCAAATGATTCTTACATGAATATTGAACACATGCTTATGATTTGAAATAATAGGTTGCCCGGACCAAGAAAGCGCTGTTAGCATAAACGCCACCGAGGATTCCAACTTTGGTAACAAGAGAGGGCCCTAATGAAGCTAAGCAAGGAGGAGTTGAAGGCAAATGCGAGATACAAAGCGGCAGTCGGAATATATTCTCGAAAATTTGATGGTCAGGATGGCTTTGTGGTGTCAAAATCGCTTCTAAACCTGTGGGAAGTAGCGAAGCTGGAGGTGGTAGACCGGCAGTATTCCGTCGGTGCCCAAAGCGAAGGTAACCATACATCGCATGGTGGACCTAAAACATACACTGTGGCTGCCACAATGGCAGAATGGCTGGAGGGTGTTAAGCGTGGCGTAATCCATCAATGAAGATGGAGACCAAAGCAAATTCCTCCAGATCAATAAGATGGCTGAGGATCTTCTGTAAGAGTTGTTCGGGGAGATGGCGTGGGAGGCAGGCCTGATATCAGTAATGGAGGTGAGTCCCTACTCTATCATATTTTACAAAGTAGATTAATGGTCGCTAATCGAGGTGAGGAACCTATATACATACATAGGACGCACATACACTTTTAGACATAGCACCACACATAAGACCAATTAACACATCTTTACGGAAAATAAAAGAGAGTGGCTAAAGATGATTTTTAGGGGATGCTTGAAGTTCAGCTATATGCCATACTCATGGGGGCTAGGGTAGTTTTCCTACCGAAAGCTTGTATGAATAACCCAACCTAGTTTATTCCTATAAGCTTAACTTCCTTCCTGCTGAAAACCCAAGGGAAGACGAAATTAACAATAGTTAGGTCAATTTACATATTTAGTGAGGCCTATATTGGAGTAGGCTTCAGGTTATATGGAGGCCTAGTTATTAAGTTCACAGTTTTTACTTTTTGCCTTAAATTATTTACATTGGGATTCCAGGTTGAATCTTATCCCATATACTAATCGTTTAAAACTTATAAATCGCCAGTCGTAGGGAAATGCTTGGTATAACATCTCTTTTTAAACTTATGAAAGGGCTAGTAGTTAGTCTCTGTTGTCTGATATTAATGTTAACGCCTCTGTTCGCTAAACCAGGAAGTTTACACCTTTACTTAAAAAAAATTCCTGGAATAAATTTTAAGTTACACGAACCATTCGACCGTATATTTAACGATTTCAGTTCTCATTCCAGCATATTTGAGCTAACACACTCACTCCTTCCCAAAAAATTATTTTATTTACTCTTAAAAAATAACATTCAAAAATAATACACATACTTTAACCTAATTCTTAATTTTGGCTTCTGAAGTTTCTTGTTTCTGTAGCTGGGCAGCTTAAGATCGCAACGCTTAAAACTCTTCTAAAATTGCATAGTATTAATATAATATTAGCGTAAATTTCTAAAAAAATTTATTTTAAATATTCAATTCAAAGAGTAAGTAAGACCCGTCCCTACAAGTAACTACGAGTTTGTGCGGATATGGGGCGCTACAAAATAATTGAATTCTGATAAAACGTTGAAAGAAATCAAATGACAACTTTCCCGATAAACATAGATACGAGCTCGCATAATTTATCGAGCCTTTTACTTCGGCACCGAAAAAAAATTTTTTTGTTAATTATTTGTAAAAAAGTCCGTATGACCTTCTTAATTCACAAACCAAATTGCAACTAATTTTACATTTTCTACTTAAGTTTATTATTATAATTTTTGGGAATTGTAGCTTTAGCGCCTCGTGGCGAACACCTTCTGTTGACAAATATTAGCACCAGTTATAATTGTATTATCGTTTGCTATAATTTTTAATGTTACTTATGTTAACTCCTCCGCTGTCAAAAACAAACGTCCCCGTTTGTTCGTTGTACTTGATCTGTCAGAGTTATTGATCCTTTGTGCTGACTGACTGAGAGACCATTTATGATCGTTCATATTAACATTTGAGTGGTAATTTGATAATTCTGTTATATTTGCTTTGCATTTATTTTTTTAAATCAGAATGGTGATAATTGCAATTATGCTTATCATGCAGATAACTATGAACGAAAAATTGGTAACTATATCTACAGTGTGTGCTATATTTAATGTTTTCAAATGATGTGTATTGTTTAGATGAAGTTTCTTCGTCATTTCCAAACTTAGAATTTCTTCTTCTTGAAACGATGGTTTATTCGGTTGTAGAATTGCAGCTAGTGGTTTTCTGCAAAATTTTTTATTAAAGTAAAGTCCTCTCTCGACGAACATATGATTTAAGGCTTGGACGATGAGTTGACGCTACGAGTTTTCAGAGAAAAGTTCTGCGAAAGATTTACGGCCCGTTGCGCGTTGGCGACGGCGAATATCGCATGAGCTGTATGAGATATATGACGACATTGACATACGAGGTGTGCTCAAAAAGTATCGCGAATTTTGAATTTTCTTTTCATGTCTCTCGCTTATGCCGACAAGCTCTGCCATTTTTAATGTTCATTTAATTGTTGACATCTGCTTTGCTTGCACGTGTTTTGGATCGTCTTCGATTTTTACCTATTCAAAAAAATGGATCAAAGAACCTGTATCAAATTTTGTGTGACAAACGAAATTAAGTACACGGATGCATTCCGAATGTTGACTGTGGCATACGGAGAAGCTACATACCTTGGACCGAAGCAACGTTTATCGGTGGTACAAAATGTTCTCAGAAGGCCGAGAAGATGTAACAAAAATTGGCTTTTGCACCATGATAACGCCCCTGCTCACACATCACAAAATTGGAAAAACCGTTGGCACAAGTGTATAATATCTCATAGGGATTACTTTGAAGGGGACAAAATAGATATTCATGAATAAATAAATAATTTAAAAAAAACACAAAATTCGCGATACTTTTTGAACACACCTCGTAGTTAAGCGAATTAAAACGCAGCGGCTACGCTGGCTAGGTCATGTTGTCCAAAAGGACGAAAACACTCCAGCTCTGAAAGTATTCGACGCTGTACCCGCCGGCGGTAGCAGAGGACCTCCACTCCGTTGGAAAGACCAGGTTGAGAAGGACCTGGCTACGCTTGTAATATCTAATTGGCGCCACATAGCAAAAAGAGGAAACGTCTTGCGCGCTGTTGTTAACTTGGCTATAATAGCGTAAGCGGTTTCTACGCCAATTAAGAAGAAGGAAGGGTACAACCATCTCAAAATTATTGAAATGAGCGGTGGGTGCATCCGGTTTGAAGGCAACGCATAATTTCAGAAAGTGTGGAGTGAAATCTTTCGATTTGTCCACTGACTTTGCTGTGTATGAGAGTGTTTTGAAAATGTTAATACCCAGTTGGTCTTCGACCATAAATTGTATTTGTCGCAAGAGTTTTCTGATATCCTCTATTGCTTTTGATTCTATTAGTCTAACTTGGGCGAATTTCGAAAATTTGTCTACTACGGTAAGAACAATCTATATGAACTATTTCACCAGGATATTGTGGAATAGGGGTTTCAAGTAAATATGGTATATTGGGATGACGTTCGTGTTTATTTTCTTTACAGATTTTGTATTGTTTAATTATACCTTCTGTTTTTGCTTTAATTTTGGAAAATAACATTTTTGTATGAGCTGTTTTCATCTCTATTTCTACGTCCGCGTTTATCTTCTTTTAATATTGTTTCGTTTTGAATCGTTCGTCATCATCACCTTTGTTTGAATATATCGAATTTTATGATTAGAAAAGTGAACTGAGTATAATTATTGAATTATTCCCATTATTTCTTCGGAAGTAAATATGCCATTTATCACCGAAGGGATTAATTAACGTTTAAAAAGTGAAATTAGGTTTTCTGAGGAAAATGTTTGTTTAATTATTACATGAATTTACTGTTATTATTGCTTAAGGCGTATGTGAGAGATTGATGGTTTGTGTGGATTATTACTTTTGCCGTTCCATAGAGATAGTTTCTAAAAGTATTTAATGCCCAATCAATGGCACGTATTTCTTTTTAATTGACTGCACAATTTTCTTCAGTTTTACTTAATCTTCTAGATATGAAGGTTATGGATTTTCCATTCTGCTTTAGCATCATTGTTTAATTTTACTTGTATTTTTTTGGAAAATTTTTTTGACATTCTACCTTCTTCGCCTTGAATTGCTTCTTCTCCTAATTCCATACAACCAATTTTGGTAAGGATTAGGGATAGGTGCGAATAGACTTTTTGATACAAATCATTAGTTGTTAGTCTTCCCTGTATGAAATAAGTCGTTTGATACTCCAAAGTACCAATGTCTCTTTTATCTGCATAATGGGTAGTTAAACACTTATTAAATTTAATACACCAAAATACCCTTTTGAGGTTTCATATATCCTCAGAATCCGCTCGACACTTCTCTTCCAGGAGGTAAACCCCGAAGCGCTCCCCTAAAGTGCCCATAATGATCGCACTACGTCGGGAATTTTGTCCAGTTCGTTGATGCTATCCCCATATCTATCGTCAATTGTTTGGTCAGCAATATTTTGTTTCGTGCCACTATTTAGAATATTGTTTATTATGGCTTATCCGTCCGTCTGCACCATATGATGTTACTAAATGTGCTAATTCTGGTGAAATTTCGTTGCTAGAAACGGAAGATTATGCTGGTGCAGCGGGAGCTGTATTCACTGGCCTTATCAAATTATTGGGGTTGGACTTATTTTTAATTTAGATTTTGGTTAATTCTTTAGAATATATTAGGTTGTCAAAAAGTCTTGCGGTATTATTTATTTTATTTTATAACGGTTTGATGACTCATGCCCAGCTCTTGACCGATGCTACGTCTGCTATTATGCCGGTCTCTTTTAATCAATTCAGCGATTTTATCGCAATTTTCGACAACAGGCCTTCCGGAGCGTGGCGCATCTTCGACCGCCTCTACACCAGAACGAAAGCGTTGAAACCATCGTTGTGTGGTGGAAATGGAAACTGTATCGGGTCCATAAACTGTACAAATTTTATTGGCGGCTTGAGATGCATTTTTGCCTTTATCGTAGTAGTACTGTAAAATATGCCGTATTTTCCCTTTATTTTGCTCCATGTTTGCGACGCTATAACTCACTTGTTAGCGCGTGAAAAGAGCTTTCCAAAAAGGAATAGCATAACCCGATCCGACGAATAAAACTAGAACTACGCGCTCTCAGCGCCAACTAGCGAAAATACTTGCGGTATTGCGGACGTTTTTGAAAACCTAATATTTTTTTCTTCTATTTTATTAATGTTATTAATCTCCGGAGGGTCGATTTTATAGGAAAGCGCAGAATTATTTTACTGTTATAAGAAAAGGAGGGTCCGGCGTTAGGTAGTGAATCGCGGCCCTTTTAAATATTAAAAGTCATTGGCTATACAAACCCATTTTTATTTAGCTTTGTAGCTTGGAGGGTTCTTATGCTGGTGAACCGCAGAGAATTTTGTATGTTATAAACTGGAGGGTCCCCCAAGGTGGTGGTTCGCCGCTTTTATCCGTTATAATGTATACAGAAAAAGGAATTCTGTTTGGTATCCCTTGAATTATCTTTAACATTTTTTTTCTTCTGAACTCAATCAGTTTCTTTTCTTTCTTTTCTTAAATTTTGGTTCTTTTTTCTTACAATTTTTTTATATATTTTTAAATTCATAATTTTATGTGTTTCTTACTTTATTCTTTTCTTAAATCTTTAATTTGAAATAAAAAATGTTTACCTTTTTGATGTATTCTTACTTATTATACTAAATTATCTTAACTTATTTCTTAAGTAAATATAAATGTCAGCCTTCCTCCCATGGCAGGTGACCGTGAGTTGTCCTTTTCCTTCTGTACTCGGGCGCAACCTTTCACTCTGTTTATACCAAGTAGCAGCCGGTGTAATCTGTATTAGAGATATTGATGGAGTTGCTCGTTATCGGGCTTCACTTCGATCGGGTGCCAGTTATCGGGCCGAAAAAAAAAGTTTTTTTAATTCTTTGTAAGGTCCGTATGACCTTCTTTATTCAAAAATTAAATTCCAACTAATTCTAAATTTTATACTTAAGCTAAAAATTACCCTTATTCTACTTGTCCCGCATATTATAATTCTTAGGAATTGTAGCTTTAGAGGCTCGTGGCGGACGTTACTTCCTGTTAATAAATATGTATTAGCGTCAGCTATATTACTTATGTTGACTCGAATAATAGCATCAACTATAAATTTATTAGCGTCAGCTAATATTTATTAGTGTCAGCTATAATTTTTAATGTTACTTATGTTATCTCATACATGGGTGTGTGTGTGTGAATTTTGCGCATTGTCCCGAAGTTGAAAAAATTTCCATGGACCGACATCTTGCGATAACGTCGGCTATGTTGACACTTAATTTTACAGTGCTTTATTATCGAAAATTGATTTATGCTCTTTCGAAGTACTATGATATTTTTATTAGCATAGAATTTAAATGTTTGTGGAATTTATATAAAATGAGATAAATTGAAAATCTATGAAATCATATTATAGCACAATAAACATATAAAAGCACTATATAGATTGTACTTAGAACAAATAAAAAAAAAATAAAGGAGTTCATATAAGTAGAAATTGTATAATGTAATACTATATACAGAGGAAAACGAATAAATTAAAGAAACAATTTTAGAGGCCGCAATCAGCAATGTTGCCACTTTTCTTTTCTGAACTGAACAACAGAAAATTTGCCAATTGGGTTGTTTTTTTATACTCTCGCAACAAAGTTGCTTAGGAGAGTATTATAGTTTTGTTCACATAACGGTTGTTTGTAAGTTTTAAAACTAAAAGAGTCAGATATAGGGTTATATATACCAAAGTGATCAGGGTGACGAGTAGAGTTTAAATCTGACAGAATGTCTGTCTGTCCGTCCGTCCGTGCAAGCTGTAACTTGAGTAAAAATTGATATATCATGATGAAACTTGGAACACGTATTTCTTGGCTCTATAAGAAGGTTAAGTTCGAAGATRRGYAAAATCGGCCCACTGTCACGCCCACAAAATGGCGAAAACCGAAAACATGTAAAGTGTCATGACTAAGCCATAAATAAAGTGATATTTGGCATAAAGGATCGCATAAGGGAGGGGCACATTTCGACGTAATTTTTTTGGAAAAGTGGGCGTGGCCCCGCCCCCTACTAAGTTTTTTGTATATATCWYGGAAACTACTATAGCCATGTCAACCAAACTCTAAAGAGTTGTTTCTTTTAAGCATTTCCATATACAGTTCAAAAATGGGAGAAATCGGATAATAACCACGCCCACCTCCCATACAAAAGTTATGTTGAAAATCACTAAAAGTGCGTTAACCGAGTAACAAAAAATGTCAGAAACACTAAATTTTACGGAAGAAATGGCAGAAGGAAGCTGCACTTGAAAGACAATTGACTTGAATGACAAGTGATTCCAAAGGCAATAATATGAATAACCCATGTATGTATGTATGCATGTCAAAAGGAAACGATTCTATTAGTACAAAGTTTTTATTTTGTTTATACATAATAATACATTCTAAGTAATAGGACTGAGGCGATTTAAAAAAGGATGCCAGATATGGGACATCCGGTTGACCCCTCGTTAGAGTCTCTTGAAGATTTCCACGTAAAACTTGGCTTTGACTGCTTGTCCAGGAGGAACAAATTTATGGTGGATGTGCCTTGTCAAAAACGACATTGAGCATCGTTTTCACTTTGGATTTGCTCATTCCTCCCTTATTTGGGCAATGGCGACAGCGACCTCTTATCGGCCATCCAAAAAGGCCATTTGCCAGTGAAACACATCACGTCTTGCTAAAGCAACATCTCGGTAAGCCTGCTTGATCATATCAAACGTCTCTGTCGCAGATTTACCAAGTTTCACATAGAATTTAATAGCGTATCCTGCTTTAACGAACGCTACATTTTCGGCTTGCACAACTCACAGAAACACATCGCGAGAAAATGTTTGTCCTAACTTTCCTGGTGCTCGGAAACAATTGGCCAACCGCTCGTTCGTTAGCAAAGAACGCCCTCTATCGTATTCAGTCGGTGCGCACATGCTCCGAAGTACAGTCGTGGTGGAAAAAAATCAGTCCTATTATTTTCTGGACAAAACTCATATTAAGTATCATTGTTAAAGGTATACTAATTCAATACATTAATATAAATATTATTATTCAGAATTATTTGTTGACTTTATTTCAGAACAGTTCTCTTACCTATTATCAATATCATTTGGGTTACTAATACACTCGAAGTTAACAAGAATGTATAGTTTTATTTACATTCTTAGTACTAAAAAATACTAAACTAAATTTTTGTTGCGTTTTGTTTTTCGGCAGAATGCAAGCAACTGTTCAAATAAATAATTCGAATGATTCGCCTTCTTTAAGGTGTTCTCATGTATTATTTCGGTTAAATCGCTCATCATTCGAAAAGCAATGAAAATAAGCATTACATCGGCAATTTTACCGAATCACATTGTGTGCAAAAAAAAAATGTATTAGCTTGTGCAAACCTTCAAAACTTATTCGTCACTTTTATTCCCTTGCTCGAATGTTTGATTTTTTATAAATATAAATATTTTTTATAAATATATGTTGGGAGACATATGTACATAAATACGTGAATATAATGAAAGGCTATTTTGAGAATATTTAAATCAAATTGGCCATTTGAAAAAAAAAATTGTTAGCTATATGAGATCATAAGGGGAAGCGTTCTGGGTACGCTAGCATTACATAAAATATAAATAAAAGTAGAAATAAGTCAAATGAAATATAAAACAAGTAAGGAAGGGCTAAGTTCGGGTGTCACCGAACATTTTATACTCTCGCATGATAAAGTGATAATAGAGATTTCAGACGTGGTTGAGAACCGATTTCACGCATATTTGGTACATGCCATCAGTGTGTTAAGAAAATATTATAGAATGAATTTAATTGAAATCGGTCGAGTACTTCCTGAGATATGGTTTTTGGTCCATAAGTGGGCGACGCCACGCCCATTTTCAATTCTTAAAAAAAGCCTGCATGCAGCTTCCTTCTGACCTTTCTTCCGTAAAACTTAGTGTTTCTGACKTTTTTTGTTACTCGGTTAACGCACTTTTAGTGATTTTCAACATAACCTTTGTATGGGAGGTGGGCGTGGTTATTATCCGATTTCTTCCAGTTTTTAACTGTATATGGCAATGCCTGAAGGAAACGACTCTATGGAGTTTGGTTGACATAGCTATAGTAGTTTCCGAGATATATACAAAAAACTTAGTAGGGGGCGGGGCCACGCTCACTTTTCCAAAAAATTACGTCCAAATGTGCCCCTCCCTTATGCGATCCTTTGTGCCAAATTTTACTTTATTTATTTCTTAGTTATGACACTTTATATGTTTTCGGCTTTTGCCATATTGTAGGCGTGGCAGTGGGCCGATTTTCTTCTTATGGAGCCAAGAAATACATGTACCACGTTTCATCATGATATCTCAATTTTTACTCAAGTTACAGCTTGCACGGACGGACGGACGGACAGACAGACATCCGGATATCAAGTCTACTCGTCGCCCTGATCACTTTGATATATATAACGCTATATCTGACTCTTTTAGTTTTAGGACTTACAAACAACCGTTATGTGAACAAAACTATAATACTCTCCTTAGTAACTTGGTTGCGAGAGTATAAAAAATAAGTTATTCGTTTCCTAACATAACAACAGCAGACATTTGTCTTTGAGGTTAAAAGCAACAAGTGTATTCACAGAACGTAAGCGAAGAAAGACAAAATATAATAAGCTAAACTAGATCCATTATTTATACCGCCATTGCCACTGCAACCATTGTTCGATGGAAGTGATCCCGATTCCAGCCATTTTCTTCAACACATCCTTGAATACAATGACTGCTTTCGCATGACTTCCTTTGGAGCTAATATTTTTCAAGAAGGCATCTACATGCCGACTTGCAAGGTAAAAGATGCAACACACATAAACAATCACTCACACCAACAAAATGAATTGCAACACATAACAACTGCATATACACCACACACTACACCATCACACTATCAGAAGTTACACCGTCTTTTTCAACAAATGATTGTTTGCATTTACAGACACAAGGACAAATATTATATATCATTTGCATGGTTCAATGGTGCCAACACCAGATGAACTGGATCAATTTCTTCGATGGCCGATCATTTATTGGCAAGGGCAAGACGGATACGACATCACGTTGAAGATGGTGGCTCCAATTACAGGAACAATATTCACACACTAATTTCTGCTATTATTGGTTTCCGTTAACAATAAATTTTGCATTTGCAGGCGAATCAACGAATAAAAATCTAAGCGCAATGAATTACTATGCGTATCGTATGATAATTCATATATATGAGGAGAATGACTTTCTGAAGTACCGTCGGCTATTCCAGCAATTCGCTGTCGACATGTAAGTCAAAGTCGAGACCGAACGTTTAACGTTCATCCGATTCAATCAGGCAAAGCTTCGATCTGAGAACTATATACACTTGCGTGATGCTATTCATTCAGATGGTGATGTTCAGAATATTGGACGTCTGATGATTCTCCCATCATCTTATATCGGCCAATGGCACATGCACGAATACGCTCAAGACGCTATGACGTACGTGCGAAATTTAGGAACTCCGGATTTATTTATTATTATTATGCCACATGCACGAATACGCTCAAGACGCTATGACGCACGTGCAGCAAAAACTCAAGGTTGTGATGGATGTGCTTAATAAGTATCGAGTTTTTGCTGACTCACGTTGCTATATCTACTCGGTGGAATGCCAGAAGCGTCATATCCTAATTTGGTTGCTGACCAAATTATATTCAAATGAAGTGGATGGCATCATATCAGCTGAAGTTCCAGTCACTGATCCCCATCTACACGACATTGTGACGACACAGAAGGTGCATGGACCATGCGGTGCATTTAATCCAATATCGCCTTGCATGGCTGATGGAAAGTGCACAAACAGATATCCGCGACCGTTAGTTGCTGAAACAGTCACAGGGAACGATGGATATCCAGTTTATCGTCGGCGTTCAAAAGAAGATAATTGTTAAAATCAAGAGTTTGAGATCGGAAATGAATTCATTTTACTGTATTGCCCGCTGCTATCACGAATTTTCGAAACACATGCAAACGTTGAGAGTTGTCATTAGGCCAAATCAAACAAATATTTGTGCAAGTACGTCACAAAAGGCAGCGACATGGCTGTGTTTGGTATTGCATTGGAAAATACGAATGACGAAATCAGCAACTTCCAAATGGGCAGATAAACGAAGCACTGTGGTGATTATTGTCATTTCAAATTCATGAAAGATATCCCACCGTTTTACATTTAGCAGTGCGTTTGGAAAGTGGCCAAGAGTTTACTTCGCTGAGGCTAATACAGCRCAACGAGCTGTGAGACCACCATCGACAACATTGACTAGCTTCTTTGCAATGCTCCAGATTGGCCACAGGTGTTTTCCACTGATACAATAGGTCGCTTGTATACTGTTCATCCAAGAAATGATTAATGCTCTTTATTTGCGACTGCTGTTGGTAAATGTAGGTGGACCAAAATCATTTGCGCATTTGAAAACTGTAAATGGCGACCAATGCCAAACATATCGGAAAGCATGTCAACTATTGGGTTTGCTGGAGAACGATTCTCATTGGGATTTAACACTTGCGGATTCAGTTGTTTCATCAAATGCGTACTAAATACGAACGCTGTTTGCAATTATCATCACCACATGTTTTCCTTCACAACCAATTAGTTATGGAACAAATACAAAGACGACGTATAGTATGTGAAGATATCTTGAATCGCTTGCGCATTCAAACGAATAATCCTGATATCCAAATAACCGATGAAATTTACAACGAAGGATTGATTCTGATTGAGGATGAATGCTTGACTATTGCAAACAAACTACTGATTGAAGTAGGAATGATTGCTCCAAATCGATCGATGTACGATGCATTCAACCAAGAATTAAATCGAGAGCTGCAATACAATGTTGATACATTGCAGGAATTCGTTGGAAATAATGTGCCGTTGCTGAATGAACAGCAAAAACAAGTATACGAGACATTAATGCAAGCCGTGGTCAATAAAATTGGTGGTATATTCTTCCTGGACACACCTGGAGGAACAGGGAAAAACATTTTTCATTTCATTGATTGTGGCCACTATTCGATCAAGATGTGACATAGCTTTGGCTTTAGCATCATCTGGAATTGTTTCGACTCAACAATTTTCTAAACAGTTGTTAACTGTTGGAAATGGATAAGTCCCAGTTGATGCAACAGCTAGATTAATTAGTCTTACCAACGACTTTTGCCGATTTGTAGACTCTTATTGAAAATGTTTTCCCAAACATTAGTGAGAATTATGCTTGGTTAAGTCAACGAACAATTCTTGCCGCAAAGAATAATGATGTACACGCACTAAATCCCCATTCAATCAAAAATTGCTGGCGATTTGGTGGGATTGGATGGATTTCAACCACATAATTTGTAACTCAAAGTTGGTACAGTTATTATGTTATTGCGTAATCTGTACTCGACTTTCGGTAAAAAACTTATGCCGAATTTGATTGAGGCAACCATTATTAACGGAAAGTACGCAGGTGAAAATGTATGTAATCCTCGAATACCAATGATTGCGACTGATCTTCCGTTTGACATCAAACGATTGCAAAGTCGCAAGGCCAATCGCTTAGTGTTTGCGGGATAAAATTAGAAAATCATTGTTTTCACATCTGCAGTTATACGTTGCTTTTTCAGACCAAAAAACAAAAAATGTGGTTTACCAAAGATCACTTCAATGAAACGGATAATTTGCGGACACGTATAACACTTCGAGTCAGTATTTACTTTGGATTCAATTACTTAGAGAAGTTTAACTAAATAACACTTCATTTTTGTAATCGAAATGAATTCATTACTGTTGTGAAATGAAATATAATTTTTTCTTTTCAAATATAAAACAAAAAAAAAAGTTTCTTCATCTTTTAACAACCAAGTGAAATATCATATAAAACGATGCTATCTGGTGGCGAAACGGAGTTCGCCGGGTTTGCTTGTTTTAATATAAAAAAGAAAACTTACTTCATATTTTAATATTTTCAATGCAATGCGTTCAAAGCAATATGGTGGTCATGCATTCTTTAATTACTGTGCCCAAATTAATTTCCACCACATTTTACAAATATTGTACATGCATAGGTATGTATACTTTGCATATTGATTTTTTGCCATTAGTCTTTTGCTTCAATTTAAAATGGACAGTTCGCCGTTGAAGTAAGTAAGTAAGAATGTAAATAACATATATTAATATTATTGTTATTACCTTCAATTTACTTTTTTATTTCGTTTTCATTTTATTAATATTTATTATTTATTTATACAGTGCAATCGCGATTGAGGGAACACCTCGGTAGAGGGAACACGTAATTTTTTTCATTGACTACTCTGTAGAGGGAACTTTTCAGTTTCATTAGTACTCAGTTGAGGGAACTGGACCAAAAACAACTAAACAAAAACAAAAAATAAATAACAATGCATATGTTTTGTACCGTTTTTTTTTTTTTTTTG